>NC_079135.1:64034445-64337476 GCF_945859705.1 Episyrphus balteatus
TATGTTAATATCTTTCAATATAAAAAGTTACTGGTTTTTCTTTTTATATTGTGTAGTGTAATATGGTATTCCGTTTTTTAAAAGCTTGATATATCGAAATGCAATTGGTTGGAGTTACATCACTTTTATTTTGAGCTACACAAAAGTTGAATTCAGTCGCAATTTATGACAGCGATTGGCTTTAAAAACTAACCTTACCAAGTTTTCAATTTTATTTGCTTTATTTTTTTGTTTAAGGTGCTCTTGAAACTTAAGCCAGAAGTGTATGTACATATAAAAATAAAAATTTGTAAATAAAAGTTGTTGTATGCGGGTGACTATGTGACTCTAAATCCAGAGGATACCTTTGAGGATATCTTTGGCTCAATTTAGCTGTGTGAATTTGGATACATTTTTAACGTAGATAAATATTTTTTTTCTGCAAATCGAAAGAAATAATGATTTAAAAAAAGTATAAATATTAACAATTTACAAACTTCCAACACGCGTTGTCATGTGAATTTTATTTTTGTGCTGCCATTAATGGGTAAATAACAATTTTTTTCATTATCAATAAAATGAAATATATTGAAAAATACAAATTTTTCCTAATATACACTCATAATTTTGTACTACTTTTTCAATTTTCTTTCTTTATTTTCAGTTTTTGATTAGTTATTGAAAAAAATACTCCAAAAATTCTGCAAAAAATTTATTCTCTGAAAATAAAAATTAAACCGGCTCCTAGAGCAGGATAAATTTTTGACAACTGAAATTATCCTTTCACCTCAAAAGTATCAAAAATATATTCTCGGCTTAGTATTTAACCCGATTCACACACGGTCTAAGGACGTGTGTGAATTGCGTTAAATAGTTAACACCGTGTAAAATTTTTGACACTATTGAGGTTAATAAAAAAAATTTCAGCTGTATGGATTATTGTTTAGAATTTTGTCTGCCTTTTTTCTGCCATGATACTCCTTTTAAATAAAAAAAAAAAAAAAGCATCAGCAAAAAAAAAATTTAACTCAAATTTAACCCAATAAATTTTTAACAGCTGAAAATTTTTTATTAACCTCAATAGTGTCAAAAATTGTACATGCTGTTTACTATTTAACGCAATTCACACACCGCCTAAATTGAAAAAGCTAATTATTGAATCCGACCTTTTAGACTGCTCATATAAACGATATACATATCGCTGACTAAGAAAAATATACATAAACACAAGGCTGGTTCAAAAAAATCGAATTTTTTTTTTGATTTTATACTCCGATAGATTGCCAGACATCTCTAGAATATACTCACCAAATATGAAATCTTTGTATTAATGGAAAGGTCCTTCGCTTTGCAATTTTCCATTTTTTATATTATCCTTCTACTAAAAAAAAATCATGTTTTTATAAATCGGCTTTTTAGCAGGTTTCTTTACATATTCTTGTATGAAATTGAACGCTCTACAAAAAAGGCCTTGGACACCATTTTCGTTTCTCTAATCGTTTAAAAGATATTTGACGTCCAAAAATCTTAATTTTCTAAAAAATTAAATTTAATTGAAAAATTAATTTTAATTTAAAAATTAATTAAATTATTAAACATACATACAGCCCTATAATTCTCAGCAAGCGATATTAAAAAAAAAATGTTATTGGGAGCTAATACCAGAATAAAGGTTCCGTAGAACTGTCGGTTTTTCTAGGGTGGGCCATTGATTTTCTAGGGTGGGCCTGGCCCACCCAGGACCCCCCCTTCCTACGCGCATGCTGGATATCCAACTAACGACGAGCGTTGGATCCATTCGATCCACGAGCTGAGTCACCTGAGTTATCTTTTCAGGAACTAGGAGCAAAAGAACAGAAATATCGCTCTGAATGCACCAGCTCACAATTAAATCCAAGAGCGTCTGACACATATTGTGCGGCACACTGGTCAGCGTCTGTACCCTGTGGGGCGGCTGAATATAAACTATGGATAGAAGTAACTGACCTATTTATGGTACGAAAACAAAGTTAAAAAAATTATACTTACTTCAGGGGTTACATCACCGACAACTCCAAACAATACTATCGATGTTAAACACATCAGCGAAAAAGGGACCAAGAAAAATGAAGAGATCGACATTACAGATCAACAGGATTCCATCGAAGACAAAGAGATAGACCAATCAAAATCAAAGAACTACTTTGAAGAATGGCAAATTGAAATAGCAGCAAGAAAACAACTTGAAGTTCTAGTTCAAAGTCTTCAGCTGCAAGTGAAAAAAACTCGAAAAGAAAGTTTCCTTACTTGACAAGAAAGATTCAGAGTTCACGCTTCAGTTAAGTCCAAAATATATTGAGCGTGAATATCAAACTGATGAAGAAGAGCTCTTGTTTGAAACCAGGGGCGGACTGGGAGTCAAAGGGCCTTCCGGGACTTTTAGGAAAAGGGCCACAAAATACTTACATAATTATTTACTTCCTCGAAATATTTAAAAATAAAAGTTGATATGCAGAAATTGTTTTTTTTTATATACAGTGGTCGAAAAATAATTAGAAACAAGCTCTTTTTTTTTCAAAATGTATGTATGTTTTTAATATAAATAAAAAATATTAGAAATATTTTTTAACGTTTTATTAACGATCTCGTCTTTATTGCACCTTCTTTTTCTAAAATATAAGGGGTTGGTCTGTCAGGAATAATTGTTAAGGATGTTTTATCTATTTTTTCGGAACATGTGGCATTTTACGAGGACTGCAACCACATTAACCGACTTATAGAAATTAGTCGGTGATAGTCCTTTTTTATTAATTGTACATACTTTTAATTAATTGACCAAGTTTGGAAAATGTAAACGCTAAAAATCATAAATTTTTTTTAAAATAAAAGCATTTGTTTTTTAAAAGTTTTCGTGAATTTATCCAGTGCTTTTGTTTGTCATGTTAAAGCTTCACAAGAAAAAGTTTTTTGAATAATGAACCCTTTAAAATTTCAAAACTTTTAATTACATGTTAAAAGTTAAATTAAAATTTAAGATTTCACAATTTCAAAATCTTTTAAAATAAAATGATAATGTTAAAAAACAACACTTCACGATTTTCACAAAAAAAAAAATAATATTTTTAACAGTTACTAACAGTACCTTTTACTGAACCGGTAAATTAGGTACTTCGATAAATTAATTAAATTTTATATCATTTTTTAAATTGATATTAAAATTCTTATAAAATTAAATTAAAAATATTTTTGTGAGTTATCAGGTACATAAAAAGCTTTGATATTCTAAGCAACTTTATCTATGCATTCTATTACGATTTTATAATGTTTTTTGTTCCGGGTTTTGCTCCCAGAAATATGGTCACCGTAATTATACCACAACTCGTGTTTGCTAAAAATTTGTTAAATATTTTGTATACACAGGGTGTTCCAAAAGTAATGGATCAAACGAAATATGCTGATAGGCTAACTTAAGGACTCTCAGAATTTGGTAACTTGTTCATCTCAAATTCTTACGGTTTTCGATTTAATGCAGTTTTTGCGAAATTTCGAAAAGTCCCGACTTTGCAACTGTATTTTGCTCCCTCCGCTCATAATAGATTTTTGTTTTTTACAATTCTTTCACTAAAACATTTCTTAATAATAAGAAATAATTAATAAATCAAAATATTTTTTGCTGCAAATCAATTAAGAGTTCAATATTTTTTAAAAACTCAATTTGTTACTTTTATTTCATATTTTGTCACCTAAATCTCTAATTAGGGGAGATTAGGTACTGTTGAAGCAAAGGACGGTTGAAACAATACAATTAGCTCGAGAATCGTAAGTCATACAGTACGACTTATAGGGAATCGAATGTAGGGTAAGGTGGTATAAGAGTGCGCATTTTAGACAAAACACCAAATAAAACAATAACAAAAAGAATTTAACTACTTTTTTTATATAGTTTTTAGTTTATAATCAAAGCAAAGAAAAAAACTTAAAACTGGTAACAAAAATGTATTGATTCAAAAGTTATAAACAAAATACCACGTTAGGTCATTTGCGCACTCTTATACATCCTATTGTGTAAGAGTGCGCGGCTTAGTTTGTAAGAGTGCGCAGCTGCGTACAGGTGTAAGTTTGCACAAAAGTCGCAAATAAAACTGCCTATCTTTAAATAAACAGAGTATTTTTCAATCCATCAATCCTTGCATGAGGAACAATCAATTTATTATTCTTCGATTAATGGTTCCGAGAAAATTTCAATATTTCCTAGTTACTTTCATTCGCTTGTTTTTTGTAAAACTTGTATTTGGTTTCTTTTTGGTTGGAATTGCTTTTTCTAGCTGCTGTTTGCTGGTATATGGACAAATGCCAGTTATTTTGAAGCTTTATATAGCATTTACTGCTCTTTTAACCCGCGCACTCTTATACATCATCATGGTGCGCACTCTTACACTTCCAGACATGTAATCGAAGAATATATATGTATTTCACAATGCACTTTATGACCAATCTTACGTGTTCCTCAAATGTTTCTTTTTGTCCACTTTTCAATGTCCCATACTTTGTTTATTGTAATTTTTTGTTGTTTAGCCGAAAACATAATTTGTTTGGCAAGAAAAATTGGAAAAAAATGCTAAAAAACTTAAACTTAACTAGCACCTCTGTTTATAAACACATTTGCATGAAATTTTGACAGCAGATCAAACTCACTTAGATCTTTCCAAAATAAGTGCATTCAGTCTTATATTCCCTTTCAAACCGTAGAAAATCACTTTGCGCACTCTTATCAACCGCGCACTCTTATACCATCCTACCCTATTTGAAATTTCAATTGTTTGTAAAAAGAGCTTTTTTTTCGGAAAATGACAGGAACAGGACAGGAGCTACCTTACGGAAAGGATATAAAATATTGTTTCAGTGTATTTGTTTTTTCACAAATCGAAACTTTGTGAAAATCGAAAGCTTGGTCTTGTTCAAGCTTTTTGAACCGAATACTTTTTTAAAATGAAAGAGAGATATACAAACAAGCTACTAGGGGGAAGAAGAAAAACCATCGTGTTTACTTTTTTGTACTTTTTTGACTTTGTGTTTTGATGTAGTTCAGGCTTAACACAACAAATAAAGTACCTTGGCACCACTGTTTTTATCGAGAGAAAGTAAAATCTGGATAATTATCTGGATTTTTCAAAAATCTATACAGATTAAGTTTTTGTTGTTTTTTGTTTTTTTGTCTCGAAAGATTCATATAGGGCCCCCAAACAGAATTCGGTAGGCCTCCAAAGATCCATAGGAGGCCTTCATTGACTTAAAGGCCATAAAGATAATTCTGTGGGCCTCGAAAGATCCATATGGGGCCCCCTGAAAATCCATAGGGGGCCCACAAACAGAATTCGGTAGGCCTCTAAAGATCCATAGGAGGCCTTCATTGACTTAAAGGCCACAAAGATAATTCTGTGGGCCTCGAAAGATCCATATGGGGCCCCCTGAAAATCCATAGGGGACCCACAAACAGAATTCGGTAGGCCCCTAAAGATCCATAGGAGGCCTTCATTGACTTAAACGATATAAACATGATTCTGTGGGCCTCGAAATTTCCATATGGGGCCCTTTGAAAATCCATAGGGGGCCCACAAACAGAATTCGGTAGGCCCATTAAGATCCATAGCAGGCCTACGTTGACTTAAATGCCGCAAACATAATTCTGTGGGCCTCGAAACATACATAGGGGGCTCACAAACATAATTCTATAGGTCTCGAAAGATCCATAAGGGGCCCAATAGATTTATACTGACTTAAAAGGTCAGAAACCGATTTGAAGCATGACGTGAGTGAATTTAAAAATTGAATTTCAAGTGCTTTTAAGAAATGTTTTCTTGCGCGAGGGCCTACCGGGAAAAATCCAGAATGCCCGGTGGGCCAGTCCGCCCCTGTTTGAAACTGAGAAAAAGAAAAATAAGCGTATCACAAAGAAACGTAAACCAAACGGGAGTCCTGAGATTTGTTTAAGAAATCAGAAAAACTCTAAAAACTAAAATAATAATAATAATACAGAAACTAAAGAACCGAATAATGTGGTAGCTGTTGTTAAATCTAATTCTCACGCTAAAGGCAGCAAAAAAATTACACCACCACCAATTATGATCTCAGGATTTCCAATGTTTGGAGAACTTAAGAAAATAATAGAAAAATGTACTAAAAAAACTTGCAAATACACATCGTACAACAAAGACAACTGGAAAGTCACAGTCGAAGAAGCCGACGAGTATAGATCTGTCACTGAAGAATTGAGCAAACACCAAATTCAATGGCACTCATATGAGAACAAAGCTACAAGGCCAATAAAAGTAGTAGCCAGAGGTCTTCATTCCTCGTGCTCTCCTGAGGAAGTAGTGGAAGATCTTGTACAAAAAGGCTACCAAGCCCTTGATGCAGTCAATCTATTTAAGAATGAGATAATTAAAAACTCCTCTGGAGAATCGACGACAAGTAAGAGGTTACTACCTTTATTCATGCTAACTTTTGACAGTAAACAAAGTGTCGAGGAGATTTATAAAGTAAGATCAATCTTGGGCATAGCTGTTAAAATTGAACCACTCCGAAAATCTAAAGTTGTTCCGCAGTGCAAACGTTGCCAAGCTTTTGGTCATACCCAAAAATACTGCAACCGCGAGTTTGCTTGTGTAAAGTGCGAAGGAAAACATGCAACTAAAAATTGTCCGATGAGCAAAGATCAGAAAGCAAAATGTGTGAACTGCCAGGGTAATCACCCGGCAAGCTATAGAGGCTGCCCAGTTGCCAAAAAATTCCAAGAGTTCAGAAGCAAAAATACATCTGCTAGAGACAAACCCAGAAACACAGTAAATACCGATTTAACTGCTGAAAACAATACTAAGAATGAACCGCCTAAAAAAGCTGTTCAAAGTAAAAGCGATGAAAATAAAAGCCTATTCTCAGATTCTAAAAAATGTGCGGAAGAATGAAGAGACTTCCATAAAAGAAATGCTACACCTCATTCTTCAAAGAATTCGTAAACAGGATTTGAATATCAAACAGTTAAGCGAAAAAGTCGCTCTTAAAAAACAATGAGGAGAGAACACTTAAAATCGCTACATGGAATGCAAACGGTCTTTTACAACACTTATCCGAATTAAAAATCTTTTTAGATCTAGAACATATAGATATTTGCCTGGTGTCCGAAACTCACTTCTCCAATGGGCAAAGTCTAGATAATGTAATAGAAAACTATTCATGTTACCACGCTCCACATCCAGCTGACAAGGCAAGAGGTGGATCGGCGATTCTTATAAAAGAAAGCTTAAAACATTATGAAGAAACCAAGCTTACTAATGAAAATATGCAAGTAACAACTATTAGTATTGGTATGAAAAAGAAAGAGTTTAAGATAGCAGCTATATACTGCCCACCAAGGCGCTCCCCGACAGAAGATGACTATACAGATCTATTAAATCTTCTTGGGCATAACTTTCTTGTTGGTGGAGACTTCAATGCAAAACACACCCATTGGGGTTCAAGACTTATATCAACAAAAGGCAAAAGACTTTTCCAAGCAAGCCGTAAATACAATTGCGAATTCTATTCCTCCAGGTCGCCTACTTACTGGCCTTCCGATACTAACAAAATACCAGACCTTATTGACTTTTTCGTAGCTAAAGGAATCAAACGAAATCACATTAGTGTCGAAGGTAATTATGACTTGTCATCAGATCATACTCCAGTGATTCTATCACTAAGTGAATCGGAAGTAATAGAAAAAAGTAATCCAAAGCTTGTAAATAAGAAAACAAACTGGAGTGATTTTAGAGAAAGGCTTTTAAGTTTTATAAATTTAAGATCTCCCATGGATACAATCGAGCAAATGGACCATGAAGTGGAACAATTAAATAGCTGATGTGCAACAGGCCGCTGAAGAAAGTACTCCAACATTTTCTAATAGAAGACAAAATGAAATTAAATATCCTTTAGAAATAAGAGAGTTGATAATAGAGAAAAGAAGAGCTCGAAGAAAATGGCAAAATACTAGATTTCCAGACGATAAAACAACATTTAACCGTATAAGCAACAATCTTAAAAAACAAATTTATAAATTCAAAAATGATTCACTCAGTACATTCCTAAAGAATTTAACGACTGATGCTTCAACCGATTTTTCACTATGGAAAGCAGCCAAGCGCCTGAAAAGACCGCAGTTACTAAACTCTCCCTTGAAATCTCAAGATGGGAAATGGATCGGTAACTCAAAAGAAAAAGCTAACCTTTTCGCGGAGCATCTTGCGAATGTTTTTAAGCCATACCCAACAAACGCGGCTGAAAATAGCTTACAGTTTGTTGATAAGATAGATGAAAGTGAAATACCAATTGTAAGATTAAAAGAAATAAAAAGTATGTGTTTAAATCAACTATCAAATAAAAAATCACCAGGTTACGATCTTATTACTGCTCAGGTTATGAAAGAAATGCCTTTGAAAGCCTTCATAAAACTCCAATATATAATAAATGCATGCCTTAAGCAACGGTATGTCCCACACCATTGGAAAATTGCTGAAGTTATTGTCATACCCAAGCAAGGTAAGCCACCTACAGAAGTGACGTCTTACAGACCAATATCGCTTATACCAATTATGGCAAAAGTTTTTGAAAAACTGCTTCTGAAGAGACTTAGCAAAATTATAGAAGAAAGAAGGTTAATCCCAAATCATCAGTTTGGCTTTAGAAATAAACATTCCACGATAGACCAAGTTCATAGAATAACGGATGTAATAGAAAAAGCATTAGAAGAAAAACAAGTATGTTCAGCTATTTTCTTAGATGTTGCTCAAGCCTTTGACAAGGTTTGGCATGAGGGACTTGAGTACAAACTGCAAAGGGATCTTCCCAGACAGTACTATGAAATATTAAAATCGTACATCTCAGACCGATTGTTTAGAGTAAGGTACGATCAAGAATATTCGGAATTGAAGAAAATAGAAGCCGGTGTACCACAAGGAAGTGTCCTAGGTCCTACCCTGTATTTACTATACACAAGGGATATCCCAGTTGGGAATCACACCATAATGGCTACTTTTGCAGATGATACCGCAATTTTGGTACCCGAAAAATGTGTCTCTAGGGGAGCAGTAAAGCTGCAAAATGCCGTCGACACAGTCAGAGATTGGACCGAAAAATGGCGTGTCAAACTCAATGAAACAAAATCTTCACATATAAACTTTACAAATAAAAAGATAAACAATATTCCAATATTCATTAATAATCAAGCTGTACCTTACGCCAATACGGCCAAATACCTTGGAATGACTTTGGATGCAAAGCTAAAGTGGAAAGAGCACATCAAAAAGAAAAGAGAAGAACTAAACTTGAAATATAGAAAAATGTACTGGTTACTTGGTAACAACTCTGATTTATCAACCCAAAACAAAATAATGCTGTATAATCAAGTACTAAAGCCTGTTTGGACCTATGGTATCCAATTATGGGGCTGTACAAAGAAAACAAATACCGAAATCATCCAAAAATTCCAAAACAAAGTCCTTCGTGGAATAGTTAATGCACCTTGGTACATAAGAAATAGCGATCTACATCGTGACTTACAAATAGAAACGGTTACAGAAGTTGTTAAAAAATACGCTGTATCCCATAATCAGAGACTGCAATGTCATACCAATTCTGAAATGGTGTCCGTCTTGAATACCAGAAACCATGTTCGGAGATTAAGAAGAACCAAGCCTCATGAGCTTATGGTCTAAAAAAACATGGGAAAGTATTAAAAGTTTAAACTTCCCCCAAAGTGATTTTACAAAGTTAAGAAAGAAAAATCTGATGTCGATCTCTCAAGATTGGTCCTGATAAAGAGGTGGTTTTAGTGGTTAAGAGTCCCACACTACTTGGTGTCGAATACTGCCAAGTGTCTCTTGAAGATTTTCTCCCGTAAAAAAAAAAAAAAAAAAAAAAAAAAATTCGGAAAATGCCTTAAGGGGTTGATCAAAATTCCAGTCGACCTCTGCATTTTCCAATTTATTTAATAAGTTTTATGACATTTATCATTATGTATTTGCTTTATAGGACAATCAAGTCAACATTACTGCTGCGTTAAAGATTCTCTAAGAAAAAGTACGATACGTGAAAAAAAGATTGGAATTAAAAATCTAATCTTTGGCAGATATTTTTCCTTAGCGGAAATTGTTTTCTTTTTTTTTTATAAATTTTTAAATGGCTCTTTAGTGTAGCATCTTTATGCAAGGCTTCTTATGACTTATAACTTGGCAAACAAATTGAACAAATAGGTAATGACCAACAAAGATGAGCTTGTGCTTCTCCAGAATAAAATAATTTGAATACAAAAAAGTTACGTATACACCACAGTGACCATTTAAGTTCTAACAACTATTCAATCGCTAAATAAATAGTGAAACAAGTTAACCATTCGCTTATAATGTCAAAATTATATTTTTTGTATTCAAAATAATACTGGGGCTTGAAAAACGTTCTTTGCGACAGTTTATGCTATAATCTAAGTACCCAATTTGAGCGGTAAAGTCGTAGCGTGGTCCTATAACTGGGAAATTTATTTTTCAAAATAATGATCAGTATCCCAATCGATATGGTATTTGATGTTTTGCTCGGTAAAAATTTGAACACTTTAAATTTATTATAAAACGATTAAAAACAAATCCTCAATAAAATATATGAATTTATTACAATACATTAATTTGACAAAGTAAAAAAAAAAAACAAAAATGTTGACTAAAATTTTTCGAACAGCACTGTACAGTTATGTACGAACAATTTTAAAAATTGCTTTCAACCACAAAAGTCAATAAAATTCTATAAATTCTTAAATTCACCCCATAAACATGCCATAAGACTATAAAAATTTGTTTGTAACAGTTTCAGCCCTTTGATTGTTGAACTTTTACAATGTAAATCCTCCACTGCGGTATTAAAATGTTTACACATCAAAACAAATAAATATATATTAATGAGGAAAACATATTTAAGCCTGAGGACATACAAGTATTCCGAGTTAAACCCTTTTGGTCAAAAATTCAATTCAAACTTCTTAAATTGTGGTATACAGGTAGAACTTGAAATAAATTTTAGTTTGCAAAATTGAAAAAAAATTCAAAGTTAAATTACAGAAGGATAAACTTTGGTTTTGTTATCTTAACAAGAGAACTATGCTTTCACTTTGCTCCTTATTTTCATATATATATATACAATGTATGTATAGAACAAAGCTGCATCAAAACTTCTTCTTCAGTAGTTTCATTGATTTGCTATTTTATTTAACAGAAGTTGTAAATTTCTGTGGTTATGTAGATGTGGCAGAACACCGTTGGTCGTTTTGTTACTAAATTATTATATAGGGTGTTTTTTTTTTATTCACTTCTCTTCCGACAAAAAAGCTCTCGCATTTAATTTCAACCTTTCTTGGACGATTTAGACATACAATTTTTCTATCTGTCCTTTTTTTTGCTCTTATAAGTTTAATTTGTGTTCCGTTCCGATGAATTAACAGTAAGACTTTGAATTATATGTTCGTAGAATCAGTTTTAACTTAGAAACTTGTAGATTCGATTACCTGATCTATTTTTTGGGCCTTATGTTAAGTGTAAAAAGACGCTCAATCGTCTTCAAATAAATTTAAAAAAAATCCTCTAATTTTTTCAGATTTTTATTTATACCTCTTCTTACTCGCCTTGTAAAAAAAGATCAGAAAACAATTTGAATTTTCAAGGTAAATTAAACACTTATGAAATTTTTAAGTTGAGTCGTTTTCGAGAAATCTAGAAAAAGTGTAACAAACGTAATAGGTATGTACTAAAAAAATGGATTTCCTTTTCGATTGTGTGTGACTTGTGCAAAATTAGAACAAAATTGATAGAGCTGTAAAGGAGATATACAGGGTGTCCCAAAAGTAATGGATCAAACGAAGTATGCTGATAGGGGATCTTAAGGGCTCTCAGAATTTGGTAACTTGTTTATCCCAAATCCTTACGGTTTTCGATTTAATGCAATTCTTGTGAAATTTCGAAAAATCCCTACTTTGCAACAGTATTTTGCTTCCTACGCCCATTATTGATTTTTGTTTTTTTAAATTCTTTTACAAAAACATTGCCAAATAACACTGGTCAACAAAATTAAACTTTTTTTTTGTTACAGAAACCAAGGTATACTTTTCTATAGGATTTTGGTGTGCTGAGCTCAAATCCTAAGTCAAAAAAATTCTATCACATCACGTTTTTGAGATAATCCCGTTAAAAAATCGAAAATGCCGCTTTTTACCAGTTTTCGAGATTATTTCTTAGCTTTTGGTTATTTGTTTTAAATAAATTTGTAACGGTTTCTAATAGAACTAAATGTTGTCTTTCTAAATCCGTTTAAATCTTTTAAAAATCTCTTATCTTCTTTGAGAAATCTGAAATTGAAATCAACGTGTTTGGTATATCTCATGTTTATTTACTTTTAACAGCGAATCTCGAAACGTTCTTTGCCAATCGCTTTCAAATTTTGACACAACGTTCCATTTAGAATCTTGCAAGTTTTTATATTTGCGAAGGTGGTGAATCGCAGTGAGATACATCAAAGCGTGACCGTGTCAGATACTTATACTAAATAATTACTAGTGAGAAAAATATAATTTTTTTTCTTGTTAAAAACAAGATAAGAACTTACTTTGAACGTTGTGTCAAAATTTGAAAGCGATTGGCAAAGAACATTTCGCGATTTACTATTAAAAGCAAATAAATATGAGATATACCAAACACGTTGATTTCAATTTCAGATTTCTCAAAGAAGATAAGAGATTTTTAAAAGATTTAAACGGATTTAGAAAGACAAGATTTAGTTCTATTAGAAACCGTTACAAATTTATTTAAAACAAATAACCAAAAGCTAAGAAATAATCTCGAAAACTGGTAAAAAAGCGGCATTTTCGATTTTCTAACGGGATTATCTCAAAAACGTGATGTGGTAGAATTGTTCTGACTTCGGATTCGAGCTCAGCACCCAAAAAACCTATAGAAAAGTATATCTTGGTGTCTGTAACAAAAACCTTGTTGACCAGTGTAATTAGGAACAATACATTAATGCAGCCATTTTGCTGCAAAATAGGTAACAGTTTCAAGTTTTATAAAAATAATTGTACGGTGTGAAAATGGTTTACTATTTTAAAAAGTTGCCCTGTTATTGTAGTTTTCAAAAAAATATAAAAGTTCCCAAAGTTGCAGTTAGATCGTAAAATATTACAATTTTAATTCAACCAAACAGGGTTTTTCAGAGCAAAAATACAAACAAAAATAGAGGCTTTTGTTCAAAAAAAATAAACAAATAACAGTTCGAGAAAATGTGTTTATTTTTGGTTGTTATTTGTTTTGAAAAACCCTGTTTTGTTGAATTAAAATTGTAATATTTTGCGATCTAACTGCAACTTTGGGAATTTTTATACTTTTTAGAAAACTACAATAACAGGGCAACTTTTTAAAATAATAAACCATTCTCACACCGTACAAATTTTTTTTGCGGTGTTGCTCTCAAATAAAAGTAAGAAATTGACTTTTTATAAAACTTGAAACTGTTAGCTAATTTGTAGCGAAATGGCGTATGAAATAAAAAAATGTTTTGATTAATTATTTGTTTCTAATTATTTGGCAATGTTTTAGTAAAAGAATTGTAAAAAACAAAAATCAATAATGGGCGCAGGAAGCAAAATACTGTTGCAAAGTAGGGATTTTTCGAAATTTCACAAGAATTGCATTAAATCGAAAACCGTAAGGATTTGGGATGAACAAGTTACCAAATTCTGAGAGCTCTTAAGATCCCCTATCAGCATACTTCGTTTGATCCATTACTTTTGGGACACCCTGTATACACGGAGAAAACAGACCACATAGAATTAAGCGGATCGCACCTTAACTTAAGCAGATTTCTGCATGTTTTTTTGCTAAGGTGACATCACCTTAAATTAAGTTGACAAGTCACCAGGGGCGTACGTTGAGTTGTCGAGGCCCCCGGGGCAAGACTAAATTTTGGGGCCATTGTGATATTTGGGGGCCGCTTTGATATAGAAAATAAAAACAATAAATTATACGCCTTACTTTTTTCTTGGGCCCTGATGTACCTTTCATTTGTTGGTCGCTTAGATTATTCCAGTAATATTTTTCGGGGCCCCAAGATCCCAAAAAGGAGGATGTATTCAATTCGTCTGTATTTTTTTTTTTTTTTGTTTAGGTATGATTATATCCTAAGTGATTCATGTCAAATATCTTATCTTTTGTTTTGAATTGTCATCTGTCGGGCCCCTGGCTTGTCGGGGGCCCCGGGGCATAGCCCCGCTTGCCCCAATGGTGTGTACGCCCCCCCCCCCCAAGTCACGTAATTTCTTGAATGCGCAAATTAAAAAAAAAAACAGCTGGCTGTCACCGGGGATCAAACCTACAACTATTGGGTAACTAGGCCAGAGCCTTACCACTGTTGGAAATGAGTATGATAAGCTGCAAGTAAAGCTAAAGTGTGACTACAATTTTAAAATTTTTATTGTTGGTCGTTTTTTGTTAAGATGAACATTCACATTAAAATAGGATGAAGTTCCCATAAGTTTAACTGAGTTTAAGTGGAATCACCTTATTTTAAGAAGCGGATATCACCTTATATCAAGGTGGTGAAATTTATTTTAAGGTGACACTTTTTTCTCTGTGTATGAGAATAATCCCAAAATCAGACGCAAAGTCCAAGTACATGAATTTCAATTTCATTCAGATAAAAATCTGAACAAATAAGAGATTTTTTTTTTATTTATTTGGAGACGATTGAGCAGGGGGTCAATTCTCGATCTGTGAAAATGTAAAGTGAAAAGTTTTATCACGTTTTCATAATAAATTCGATTCTTGATTTGTGAAAGAAATAAAACAATTGTCTAAAAACAATTAAAAAAAAAAATAATAAATAATTATTTGTCACAACCCAATATTCTTGTGAAAAATAATAAACAAATAAAAAACACAATTAAAAAAAAATAAATAATCTCAACTACACCCGGATTCGGGCCTAAGCCGGTAGAGTAAAAGGCAACCGCCTTACTCACTAGGCTAATTCGAATTTGTTTATGATGACAATTTTTGTTCATATAAGCTATTTTTCTCAAAAAAGAAAGTTTTTTTTCATTTAGTACTTTTTAGTACACATCTTATCACATTGAGTTTGAGAATCGCATAAAGGGTTGCCTGTGAAGTGATAAAATGAAAAAACGCTTTGAAAATTGAAATGATATTATTTTCATCACTTCACAGTTTCACAGATCGGGAATTGACCCCCTGATGTCTACATTAATTAAAAAAAAAAGCAAATGAGGCCTGGCTTATTACATTATACGAAAACCAAATACTCGAAAAAGAACTCCAATTCTTGGACTTTTTGTGGTGCCATGAATTAAGGTAGAGAGAAATAAGGTGGAATTGTTTCCTTTTCTATTTTAAATTGGAAATAATGCTAAATTCCACCATATAAACAAGCAACGCATAGATGGCGCGGTTTGGCCGCCTGGTTCGACATGCAACAAAAAAAGTCAACTGTTAAAAATTGTCTTTATTTCTCTTTTGAAAAGTAAACAAATTTTTAAAACCAAACCAAGCTTGTTTTTTGTTTACCATGACATAGATAACTCTTTTTTATATGTTTACTTCTTTAACATCATTTGCATCGAACTGAATTTTCGACTTTATTTCCTAGATCATCTACATTGTTACCAATTAAATTTGTATCTTCTTACCATTTCTTTTTGCAAAAAACATTTTATTTATTTAATGCGTTAAGGACTAACGTTAAACACTTATTATATATCTTAAAACTAGCACATTTTAAATTTATATTACATTCTCGTATTAAAAAAGATTTGTTTGAATTTTATACTTTTAAAATTATCATTAACAGAAGAGATCATAAAGTAGTATTTATTGAATACTGAAATCAACTGATTAAGAGGACTATATAATCCATAATTTATTCTACTGAAAAATGGACATAAAGGTATTTGTCTTCTTATGTTAGCTTGGCTAAAACTGAAATGTAAACGATCCAAAGTTGATGTTATAGAACCGTTTATTATTTTAATGATGTAACAATGCTGTAAGTATTCTCTATGCTTTGAGAGTAGAGGGAGATTTAGTAGCATAACTCTTTGATTGTAGGGAGGTAGTGAGATTTCGGGGGACCATGGTAGAAAACGGAGAGAAAATCGCATAAATCTTCTCTGAATACCTTCTATTCTGTCAATATGTATTGAATAGTATGGTGACCATACAACACATCCATATTTGAGTATAGGCCGAACAAATGACACATATAATAGTTTTAAAACGTATGGATCATGAAAATCACGAGAGAACAGTTTGACGAATCCTAGAATTCGATTAGCCTTATTAATAATATAATCATAGTGATAAGTGAATGTTAGTTTTGGGTCAAGTATAATCCCCAAGTCAGAAAAAATGGCCGGTCTAGTTAATGGACAAGAGTCAAACATGTAATTATACAAGACTAAATTCTTTTTGCGTGTAAAACTCATTGTTTTACACTTGTCAACATTTAAAAATAAGCGGTTTGTAATGCACCATTCTCTGAAGTTTTGTAGATCTTCTTGAAGTTGTAGACAGTCACTAACTGAAGATATTTCTTTAAATATTTTTATATCGTCTGCATATATAAGGAGAGAAGAGTTTTTAATAATTGTGGTCACATCGTTTATATATAAAGTGAACAATAAGGGACCTAAATGGCTTCCTTGTGGAACACCAGAATTAACATAAAATTGTTTGGAACATTCACTGCGGAAAATAACGGCATAACTTCTATTTTCTAAATAAGATGCAACCCACATTAAAAAATTTTCGGTGAAACCTAAGGCTCTTAGTTTTAGTAATACAGTTTTATGACATAGTTTGTCAAAAGCCTTACTGAAATCGGTAAAGACACAGTCTACCTGCTTCCGTTTTTCAAATGAGTCAATGCAAAAAGAAGTGAAATAAAACAAGTTTGTAACGGTAGATTTATTTTGGACGAAACCATGTTGACTGTCACTAATAAATAGATTTACAGTTAAACGATAAGACATTACATATAAGAGACTCAAATAATTTTGGGATAACAGATAGTTTAGCGATGGGGCGGTAGTTGCTAACATCATTTTTTAGTCCTTTTTTATAAACTGGTCTAATGTAAGCACTTTTCCACAATATGGGAAAAACTGAAAATTTTATAGATGTATTAAATAACAAACATAAGGGATAAGATAGTTGGGACTCACATTTTTTTAAAACACATGACGGTACACCGTCTGGACCCGGACTATAACTATTTTCAAGATCAAATATATTTCGAGCAATTGAATCTTCTTGAATAGTAAAATCTATGGAAGTAAGATGTGAGTAATTTAGCTGCGGAGCGAAATTATTGACAGGTTCATTAGAATTACAATCCAAATAAGCATCTTGGAAAAAGTTAGCAAACATATTTGAAATTTCGATGGAGTCATGACTAGTTATGTCTTTGAATGACATAGAGTTAGGGTAATCGTCTGTGTTTCTTTTGGAACTCACAAAATTCCAAAAATTTTTTGGATTATGCTTTAATTCACTATCAACCCTTAATACATAGTTTGAATACAAGGTATTCGAATATTCAGTAAACATATTTTTAATTTCAGAATAGATTCTATAATCTTCGCCATCCTTGGAGTTACTAAAATTTAGCCAAGCCTTATTTCTTCTATTTTTCATTGGACACATTACACATGTTTTTAAGGACACATTACACATGTTCATGTTCAAAGATATATCTATTGCTGGGTGATGTCTATCTTCGTTTAATAATATAGTGTTAGCCGGAGTTACAGCTATGTCAGAGTTTATTGAATCCGTAAAGAAAACAAGATCCAGTATTTTATTAAAAGCGTTACGAATTCCATTATATTGATTTAACCCGCATGAGGTAAGTCCATCGATGACTGAAAATTCATTTGAAGATGATAAGTTTGATGGAGATAAGATATTGCAATCGTCTGGCTGTATCCAGTTCAAATTTGGGAAGTTGAAATCGCCTACAATCAAAAGTTCGTCGTTTGGTTCCATTAAATTGTGTATAATTTCAATGCAATCAACATATTTTTCATATACATAATTATTGGAGCTTGGTGGTATATAAGTGCAGACTATATATAGGTAGCCAGTTTCCAATTTTTTTTTAGCTATTATTTCAGCGTCTGTAGAAGTAAAATCGTCAACGAGTGTGCAGATATAATTGTTTTTAACAGCTAGCAAAATTCCGCTGCCAACTTTTTCTAGATCATTTGAGTTATGTCTATCACGTCTAAAGATTTGATATGACCCGTAAAAAAGCTCAGTGCTCAGAAAAGAGCTGTTTAGACCGAGAGCCCACAGAAAATTTTGTTAGTAGAGGTATAACCAAAATGTGAGTATGCAGTTTTATAGTCTTATGCGTTCTAAAAACGAATTCAAAAGTCTGGCACCTCAATCTCGGTGATGCGACTAATAGAAACCAAGATATAAGCTGATACTCGACGTATTTAATTACCTATTTTTTTCGACGTTTTTGCCTACTCATTGTCGCGGAAATAAAGTCGACTGTGGAAAAAAGTAAAATTTGACATTATTTAAAATATGAAATGGTAATAAAGTCAATTCTACCTCATTTCTCTCTACCTTAATTCACGGCACCCTTTTTGTCGTACGTACGTACATATATGTAGGTATATGCCGAAAATTGGTGTTTGTGACAAAATTAAACTATAAAGCGAGGCTTATATTTTATAAAAAGTAAGTTTACAAGGAAGAGTGTTCTATATCTATATTATTATCTCAGCCACCGTATCACGAAAGACAAAGTTTGACAGAAATGAAAAGAACTGATTTTAAAACCTATCATATACTACGAGTACTTATTCAGTTTAAAAATGTGCTTAAAACTAAGAATATTGAATGTGAATTATTTTTTACAGTGCGTTCTTTTATTGCTTATCCCAAAAAATTTCTGCATAAAAAATCACCTACACACGAGTGAATCGCAAGTTGAAGTGTTTATAAACGTACGCGGGCAAATCATGACTTTCTTTAACCACTGTTCAGTACAGTTTCTATCATGTTACAAAAGTTGGTATAACCTAATTACAATTGAATAAATTTATGATATCTAGGAGAAGGCACTCAAATCCTTATTGCAATGAGTGCCTAACCATTTAATAGTCAAAACTTAATCTGATGGGAATAGGCCATGCCTCATGGGCTCATGGTAAACAAATAAACCCTTGCTCTATATATAATATAAATATTACTTCCGGCTTCCGGGGAAGGGATGAGTGGAAATAACTGATTCAAATGGACTCAATTAGAAGGAAACCAAAGAAGCCACAAGTAATTTAGTTTGAACCCTTTTAGAATTGAAAGGATATTCAAATATAAAACACGCCTTGTTTATTTAGACCTCAATTCAATTTAATTGGTGACCGGGGATCAACGTGGTTTTTCTATTAAATTAACACGATCGAATTGGTACACAATGTTTACCCAATTTTTGCAAGTGAAATTTCCAACAATTCAAGTTTAGGGGACTAGTAGACACATACCCATACATAGATAGATTGTTATTTCCCATTCCTGTAATTTTTGTTCAATATGACACGCATTCTATCTTCATTGTTTGTTGTTTCATAAAAAAAAAACTAAAAAAAAAACTTTCATGTTCCATGTTGACAGGAGGAAAAGTTTCATTGTGCAATTTTCTGTATAACACTATTGTAGAAGAGTGCAGCAGTCATGCATGTAACACAGCATTGTGTTGCAATGCAAGTCATGCACATATTCATATCAATTACGATAAAAGTCACACGTAGGGAAAATTGCATAAATTGCGCACAACCAACTAATCTACGAGATGGGTACCCAAAGGACCAAACATATTATCTCAGTGTGAGATGAACGAAGGAGCGACGACGAACTGCATTCACCTTTTTGGAAATGAATTGCTCCTTTGGTGCCAGTGGCATATTGTCAAGTTGCCTTTTGCAATTTTGTATGGAATCTGGGATTGGGACTTCTAGGATGAGTGCAAATAGACGAGACTTTTCGATTAAGCAAATTGCACATCTCGTGAATGTGTTATGATTTCTTTGAGTTATTTTCTTTCTGTTGCGAACTTTTTTTTTCGTTGTCGTAGATATTGGTTCTGCAAAATTCAACACTCAAGAGGAATTTGATATTAAGCAAACTTAACATTTTCCCTTGTAAAATAAAACATCCAGGGAAAAGAAAAAAGAGTGACTGTTGAATGATTGCAAACAATTATTTAAAGTGGGTCAAAAATAACTGTATAAGTTTTATACATATATTATAAATAAAATTTAACTTAATGTTGTATAATGATGCATGGAAGGCATAATAAATGTTAGCTTAAAGTTTGATAAATTTTACGACTGACGTCTCTATAAATGTAATTAAATATACATAATGTGGCTTTTGACATGTGTTGCCATATTATAATTATGTACGTAGTAAGTATATTTAACACTCAAGCAGATCCGATTCATTAGAGGTACCTGTAGTTTAAACTTGTTTTTAGGATTTATCTTCTCAACTTTAACGAACTTTTTAAAGTAAATATGTAGGTTTAAAAAGATGCAAGCGGAAAGAGCTTTAAAAATCATACATTTCTTTTTTTTTTAACTCTTGTTTGTATTCTTATACTCCATGTTCTTTGATGAAATGTATTTTTTTTTAGACTTACTGCTGTTAGGTACTGCATCAGCTTTGACAAACAGCACATAATATTGTAACACTATTTGCATAATATTGTATTCCAAGACATTTCTGTATTTTTCCACCAAATTGAAAACCTGTCACGTTGAATTCCATTTTCATCTTCTTCTTTCATAAAGAAAATACTGTCTGCACTTGGCAGTGAGACAGAGAACAGTGTACAAGTGTACATGTAATTTATTTTTAAAACGTCATGTCCTAGTGCATTAAATTATATTGCAACTCCATAAGATAAAAAACTTGTCATTTCATTGCTATATATTAAATTAAAAAAAGAAAACTTTTTATATGGGTATGGTCTAATTTAGAATTGAGAATTTTAACTCATTGCTAAAACAATTGAGAAAAATATTATAATTAGAGACGTAAAACATCATTCTATAATATTTGTTTGTAAACTTAGTAGTTGAGTTTTACAATCTGTATACACGGATAAAACAGACGACATAAAATTAAGCGGATCCCACCTTAAATTAAGCGTATTTCTGCATGGTTTTTTGCTAAGATGACTTCCACCTTAAATTAAGGTGACAAATCACATTATTTTCATATGAATGCGCGAATTAAAAAAAAAACTGGCAGCCACTGGGGATCGAACCTACAACTGTTGGGTCACTAGGCGAGTGCCTTACCATTGCGCTATCTCACTGTTGGAAATAAGGGTGATAAACTGCAAGTAAAGCTAAAGTATGACTATAAACTAAGATGAAGTTCACATTAAATTTAACTGAGTTCAAGTGGAATCACCTTATTTTAAGCGGATATCATCTTATTTTAAGGTGGTGAAATTTACTGTACGCATCATCTTATTTTTTCTCGGTGCATATTCACATCTAAAACGGCTCGAAAAATTTCGATTAAATGTGTGGTATGTATGGTTCTTTGGCCTTTTATGAAATACCAAACTAAGGCCAATATTCTTCTTTGATGTTAAAACCTTCCATTGATGTAGATATAAAACTTAGTGAAACAGAACATGTTAACTATGGCAACAAATTTCCTTGAACAAAATCAGTTCAAAAATGTATACAACATACCTACGCTATGAAAATAAAAAGTGTGTGTATACAAGCGCACGCGATTTTAGTTATACTTGTCACTCACAGAAGTTCCATAAGAAAATTTATCTTCAAATTTGACATATCATTTCAAAAATTAAATTTTCATACCCCAACGACGTTTGTAAAAGAAGTATAACTTCAAAAACTTGATTAACAAATTCGAAGGACACTATACCTATTTTATTAACTACGAGAAAGTTATTACACATTACGATATAAAACATTAAATTCGATAGGAAAACATGAATGAGTGCAAAAATATGTACATCATTTCTTTGCAATTTAAATAAAACTTGAAGAATTTTCAAGCTTAAGGAAACTATCATAGTAATACCTATGAGAGTTTACTTTAAATATAAAAATCTTCTGACACTTACTTCTGTTTCTGCATCAACATTGACAAACAGAAAATAATAGTTTACATTATTTGCATATTCCATTCCAATACATTTTTGTATACTTTTCCACCAAATTGAAAATCTGTCACGTTGAATCTCATTTCCATCCACTACTTCTAAGAGAAATATTTTTTTCTTTTAGGAGAAACATGGGAATATGTTATGTATACGTATTGGGTTTAAAACGACATATTCGTACCGTATTGAATTGCATAATTTTCCAACAACTGCATAGTGAAGTTTAAAATGTTAGAAAAAAATTACTACGCTGCATAGTGACGTTTTGAGTGTAAAAATAAGAAATTTTTTTATAAAATTCAATATACATAGATACGTATTATCGACTTAAAAAATATCTACATTTTTTTAATACGTCTTTTGTATTTATTTCTGTAGATAAATATTAACAATTGTACTTCAAGATAAATCTAATAAATTAGTATCAAAATCTAAATTACACTTTTATCTGTCACAAAAAAATGGTGTAGATTATAACATTTTATTTTTGAATCGAAAAATATTATTTATATTTACAAATTTTATTATTTATTATTTAAATTTACAAAGTATAAACTGAAAGATTAAATATTTGATTGATTTTAAAAATGTTTTTGATTATTGGTAAATAATGATTAAGTGGCGTACTTTGAGTTGCCGGGGCCCCGGGGCAAGACTAAATTTTGGGGCCCCTTTGATATTTGGGGGCCGCTTAGATACAAAAACAAAAGTACGTATACGCCATACATTTTTTTTTGTTATGGCTTATTTATTTTTAAGGTTTATTTTAATGTTTTAATATGTTCGTAATGCACTTTGCTATACTAACTTAAAATTTCTATCATAAAAGTAGCAAATACTTGTACTAGGGGCCCCAAAATTTAATATTTAGAGACCCCTAAAATAAATTGAATTGATAGTTCTTGGGGTATCTGTTCTGAAGTAAGATGTTCATGTACATATTTGATTTTCCATCATCAAACATAATTTTTTTTTTACTGTGCGCCCCTGAAAAATTAATTTGGGGCCCCAAAAATTAAATATTTAGAGTCCCCTAAAATAAAAAATTTGAAGCTTAGAATTGATAGTTCTTGGGGCCTGTGTTCTGAAGTAATAAATACATATAGGTACAGTAGTCCTTCGATAATGTGAACTAATTAAAACAAGGCGTTTTCGGATTTTAGAGGGATTCACATTACTGGAACTTTTTCCAATTGCCAATTAACTGACTAAAAAAAATTAACTGATTAAAACATTCTTAAAACCAATGAATATTACAGTTATTTTTAGCTCAGCTTATGCCTTTACTGAATAAAGAAAAAAATCAATAAAATACAAGTAATAAGAGATAAACTCCATTTCAAAAACTGAAAAAAAAAAAATCATAAGAATCCTTACAATCAATTCTTCATAAAAAAACGTTAAAAAAAACTTCGTATAAAAAGATGTAAAATGTTAGCACAAAAATCTCCAGCCTGCAGCTGCATTCAATATCTTAAGAAATGTCAAGACAACAGCTATCCACTTTTCAGACCTATACAACCTGATGTATTTATGTTGGGGCCCCTGAATTGATATTTAATTTTCCATTTGATTGTTTTGAACCACTGAAGTAATAGCTTTTGAGGATCCTCAAATAATATTTGTCATGCCATCAGAAAATTTGATGAATATTTTGGGGCTCCTTAGTAATAGATTTTGGGGCCCCCAAATTAATATTTGATTGGCTCTCAACTAACGGGGTTCCTGAAAAATTATTTTTTGGGACCCTTCATATAATATTTTTGGAGCCCCGAAGTCATATTTTTTGGGGCTCCTAAAGTAATATTTAGTAATACATCAATAAATGTAATTCAATTTAAAAAACAATTTTTTTTAATTTAATTTTTTTTTACGCCCCGAAGTAAAGGCTTTTGGGGCCCCTGGCCTGAAGTTGTTTTTTGGGGCCCCTAATGTATTATTTGTGGTTGCAAAGATTTTCAAGTAATATTTTTTGGGGCCCTAAGATAAAATTATAATTTTTTCTTTTAAAAAAGCAGTTTATTTGTTTGGTGCCCCTGGGGTAACCTTTTTATTAAATCAATGAATGATATAATTTGTCTCCCTTGTATCCGAAGTGATTCAAATACATTTTCATTTACCTACTTCGTAGATCAATTTATGCTAACAGTTTCCTTCTCTGCATTGTCTCCAGTTGTGGCCCTGGGGTCGGTCGGGGGCCCAGGGGCGCCGCCCCGCTTGTCCCAAGGGAGTGTACGCCCCTGATGATTAGATATATTTTAAGGTCTTTCCGTCATGTGTTTGAGCAACTCCATCCGAAAACCCCGTGACGATGTTATTCTTTGCAACTGGTGTGGAAGATTGTTCCACAAACAAATTGCATTAATAAAATAAGATTGTTCTCCAATGGTATGTGTAAATCGCGGTAAAACTAATCACAACAAAAGCATTACTGTTAAAAAAAGAGCCAAGTTCTCCTATGTTGAAATTATGCTGGCACAAAAAGAAGTACTGAGATGTAAAAGTGTACCAAGTTCTAAAGTTTGGGTTCAAATTCGTATCAATAAAATTTTGTAGTTCTCTTGACAATTTTTTCTTTTTATTACCGATTTTTAAAGTTATTTCAAAAATTGCGAAGTAAACAATCATTTACCACGCCCCCTGAATTGAAAATCTCAAATTTTCGATTTTTTCCTTTGTATACACCACAAGTCCTATCACCATGTATAATTTTAAGTTTCTACGATAGCGGGAAGTTCTCCATAATTTTGATGATCTGTCAGTGAGTCAGTTACGGTTTTCGCGATTTTTGATGTCCTATATCTCAGAAACTACTCATCGTAAGAAGCTGAAATTTTGTGAGGAATTTGGGTTCGGCCAGCTCAACATATGTAGCGAGTTTGAAATTTCTGGCATCTTTTGTGTGGAAGTTAGAGGGGGGGTCAAAAATGGCCTGAGTTGTTTCCTGTAAATAAGGGTGTAGTGCCAAAGTTGCTAGAGAACTTGGCTGGGCACTACTGTGCCACTTGATTTTAGGCCTCTTGGCGATTGCATAAAGTGAAGATATTCATGTAAATACTCGGAACAATCATTATGGATTATGCTATGAAGTTTTAGAATTGATTTAAAGCTGTAAAAGTAATTCAGACTCATTCCCAGTATCGAAGTTTTGTAGCAAGAAACGCTCACGTGCCTAGGTATGCCATAAGTATACCGCAAACAATCATTGAAAGCAACGTCGATCTTGTGTTTACATGCATAGTCTAAAAAAGGATATACCAAGCAATTATCGGACAAAAACGGCAATAACAAAGACTTTACTAATTGCATTTTCAAATTTGTCATCTGTACACATTTCTAATTGTGTCAGATGTAGCATCACAACTCATTCTCCTATTAATAACAAAACCTAGATATTTAGCTCGCTCGACATATGGTAGCGTGAGTCATATTTTAACATTGTGTAAAAGCGCGGATCTAGAAATTGTGTTTGGGGGTTCACAGGATTCACAGGATTCACAAAATTTACTACCCAAAATACCTACACAGAAAAATTGCTTTCAGTTTTTTAAGAAATTAAAAAAAAAAAAACCTTTCAAAATGTGTATAGTCTATAGGTATACCATTACCTATGTTAAATAATTGTTTATCAACGCTAAACACCAAGATTAAAAAAAATAATGCTTTTCTGCTTTTTAATTTCGTATTCCTTAAATTAAATTGGTCATTTATAAAATTTGAGAAAAAATAAACCTAAAATTCGGTCTTTAGAGTCAATACACTTAGGTTGGGAGATCTTGCAGGTTTTTGAACAGGTCTATTTTTTCCTATCTAAAAATCACCGTACTCTCGTCCTCTCGATCAGTCAATGCTTAAATATCTCCGTATTGGTCGGACCCCTCATGATGATAATAATAATCATGCACTAGCCCAAAAAATTAAAGAAACGAACAGAAAAATTTTTCTGATAAAATGGTTATTATTTTTAAAAAGGTATTTATTTATCTTTAAGATTCTTTTTGTTTAAAACTTGTAAGATTTTTTTTAAACTGCAATATCAGTCATCAAACCAAAAACCATACTCTTGACTTTGACAATCAATACCTCAACAACGGATCACTGTACCTACGGAAAACTCAAGAATATATTTAAAAACTTCATTTAGTTTTCTACAAAGAAATTATGTTTACTTTAAAAAAAAAATGTTTTCTAACATTTAAGACCAATTTAGAAAAGCAATCAAAATAGGCCTTTTTACGGGTTAATGTGCCGCGCTATCTTAACTAAGGGTGATAAGATAAAACTGAGGCTTAATTATTGAAGCTTAACAAATCTGAAATAAATGTTCCAAGTTACAGATTTATTCAACAAACAGTTTTTCTGTTCTGAGGGTTTGAACTTTTGAGATGAAATAAAGCACCACATTTTTGCAGCTGTAAATGAATTAATAACTTTTTTATGAGCAAAATCGAACTATTTTAAGCTTATTTGAACAATTTATTAGTAAATTAATTAATAAATATCGTATCATTAATTCTAGATAAACCAAAAAAAATTTTGTAAAAAAGTTAAATTAAAAAAAATCATACCATTTTTGGATACTTTTCCTTTTTTTTTGAAAATTTTTGATTTTTCTTTGGTTCATCTAGAATCTAAACGTTATTTATTAATAAAATGTTTAAAAAAATCAAAAGTATTTAATCCTTTAACATTTTGGGCTAGTGTTTTATGATAATGAGACTTGTACTCCTCCAATAGATCAGGTAAATCATTTAGCAACAACGTAATCCATTAGTATTCGCGGGTTCTATGATCCATTCGAAGTTAAGAAGGACATTCATAGTATAACATTTATGCACTATGGTATTAACATTTATGCACTCGACCTTAAATTAAAATATCCCCAGATAAAATGTTTTTTTTTATTAAATTAAACAGATTCTTTTAAATTTAAATTAAGAAAGGTCTTATGGTCTTAAATTAGGCATTTATTGGGTCTAGCTGTTTTTACTAAACAATGAAATCATTTTTTTCGATCTAATCAATTATAAAACATTATTAAATTTTACATTTTTAGCATCATTATCGTTATAAACTTATTTTTGTTTTTGGATGTATTAAAACATAATTAAAAGCCAAACTTTTGGAAAATTTAACAGATGAGATTTTCTATTTTATTTATCATACATAATTTATATAATTTATAGCCATTTTTAAATCATTGTATACTCATTCAAATAAACAAATACATGTATTTATGCGTATGACTATATATTCTTTCTGAAAAATTTGTTTTAATATCATAATTAACGACTGAGGTATATTTGATTTCCTATTGAAAATGTGCAGACACACTAAACCTAATTTATTCCGTCAATATATTCAATTCCTATAAACGTTCAAAAACACCTTTCATACTAAGTACATAATGCATCCACACCTCAAAACAGTTTAGCATTTCGAACAGAGATAATTATAATTTTCGACTCTCAGCAAAGAGGAAGCATTAATATTAAAAATAATAATTGCTCGGTTTTACCCTGAAGCTTAATTTTGTAATTTGTTTTTATAAAATTTTCATTAATTTCAACTGCAATGTAAACAAATTTTTTGGTGTTAAAAATTCTGTGAACATGTTGTTTGTAACTCTATTGTTTTGCAACCCCTTCTTTTTTCTTAGGTGGCACCTTCAAATTAAGTATGAGAAAAACATTTTTGATGGTGCCATTTACATTCAATATTTGAAAATGACAATATGAGGGTCTCACTTTTTGTTCGTCTGTAAATCCAAGTGACAACATTTTTCAATTTAAACTGAAATGAAAACACTTTCAGTGTCTTGGGTTCAAACAGCTTGCATTGACATGGATATTGACTGTCTGCCAATTAAGTATTTTCAATATGGAACGTATATTTGAGAAGACAGCATGCGATTAAAATAGACTGAAAAAATTGGCAATATTTTTGTTTTTTGGGAAAGCAATAATTAAAAACTTTATTTTTTTTTCATAGGTTATTTTGTTCTATAATGTCTGATATTATTTATTTTATTGCTCAAAATTTTGCGTTCAACATTGTAAATTCATAATGTTGTTTTTCTATTGTTTTAATAAAGCAAGTATTTTTGTGTTGTAGGTGTAGCGTGTAGCCCCTGAAAGAGAATGTGCACTTTTATAATTTGCATGCCATGTTGTTGTAACATTAGATTTGGGCCTCATCCAACAAGCTTCTCCAGCTAGCTCTGCCCTTAGCCATGTGCTTCCAGTTGATTGAAGTTCAATCTCCCATTTTAGTTGCGTTCGTAACCTAAGACAAAGTTTTCTCTTACATTTCCTATCCATCTCAGTCGCTGCACCTTGTACAACCCGTACATTTCATTTTGCACTTTCCAGGGATTTCTTTGTCAATTTGTGAATGATGAGATGTGGAAACCGGCTAGTACCTATCACAACATTTTGCCCCATAGCAAAGTCGATTAGCCTGAATCTGGTTATCGGATAGTCTATGCTTTCCGACAGTTCTTTGCCTTTTCTTCCTAGCTTCGCATTTCAACTGCCCGAAAATTTTGTATATGATAGCTATAGGAATTTGCACATCGATTTCGAGGAGCTCGTAGAAACTGCCTTTGGTGGTATCGTCTTTCTAGACCGCATCGTCTTTCTCCTTTGCTTATGTTGGCGAATTTAGCCTTGATGTGGAATGTGGTGAGCCCTATAAAGCTTTACAGATGCAATTGTTGCTTCTGTAAAGCATTATAGAAGCAAAATTGTTAGTAGGGAGGCCCTCATTGAGGTAAAGGTTAAGACATTCCGCGTTAATCCATCGAGGAATCCGCACCCAAAGGTGGGCTTTAGGCGGTAGCAATTCTCGTAGTAGATGTCATGGATCTTCAATTTTATCTTGCCCGGCCCTATCCATTCTATTTCTTGGATGACAGTTATATTTTCTTATAACAGTCGAGAGCCTCCGCATATTGTTCGGTTGTATGCGGTCTATTAACACTAGAAAGACATCGCCTCAGAGGCATACACGAAATCTCAAAACCATTTATTTTCGTCATTAAACTTTAGTTGGTTACAATTTACATAGGCCAACTAGTTTCATAAAAATTTCTTAGAAAAAATAAAAAAAAAATAGTACGCATACACCACAGTGACCGCTGTAATTTACAATTTGGAAAAAGTAAATCCACTGGTATCGGAACTGCGTGCGCCTCAAATGTTATTTATTTGACTTAGAATTCTTAATTAAGTGGATGTAGTCCATATGACATTCCTGTTAAGAAGCTTAAGTTATATTTCACCTTATGTATGCGTACTATTTTGTTTTTATTTTTAAACTAAGGACAGGATAGCGAAAATAAAAGTTGGGCTATCTGAACTAACCTTGGGCAAACAAACCATGGTATTTACAATATTTTCACAGCAATAAAACTTAATTTTTTCGGTTTCTGAAATGAAAATAAAAGAATTTTGTTTTATCATTTGAAAAAATGGTAGGGTTTAGATAAAAAATGTTGGGCTATCCTGGGCTAACTTTGGAAAAAAGAACCACAGTGAAAAATCAATGAACAAAAAAAAAATAATTTTTTTGTGGTTTTTGAGGTGAAAAAAATTTAATTCGTTATATTTTAAGAACTGAGGGTGGACTAACGAAAAAAAAGTTGGACTATCCTAGGCCAACCTTTGGCAATCGAACCCAGGCAGGTTTGGAAAACAAATTTGAATCTTGGGGTGCTAACTTCACATAGCCTTGGATCGGCAGGTTCTATAATAACTCAAAAGACGGGATGCCGGTCAAGCCGTATTGCAGTTAGCTCTGAATATATTATCTGAATTAATTATCCTCCCCACCCGTGGGGTACCTTTTCGTACAGCACATGGGGTACATTCGTACAGGATATTAATTTGACTAACTTTTGATTTGTCAAATGCCAAATATGAGTTTTAAAACATTTAATTACTTATTAATTTATTAATTAATTGAACTTGACTCAGACAAAAACAAAAACAAATAAAAAACTTAATTTTTCGCGATTCGATGATTCTGAAACAAATTATTATTTACATATATAAAAATACCAACCTTAATTTACTATAGAATGCGAAAAACTTATTATAGAGGTTTAAATTTCATTTCAATAAAACTGTAACTCCGTGTTTTGATTGTTATCTGCTTAAGAAAATTTACTGGCGGGCATACGTATGCGTACGAATGTGCCCCATGTTTGACTGTACGAATGCTCCCCAAGCTGTACATAATGCAGAAAAATCGATTTTTGAAAAAATGTACTGAGATTTGGCAATATTTATAGTTAAAACACAAATTTAACACTTTAATCAACAATTCTTAATTACTGTTTAGCCAAAAACATACTTAACTTAAACACAACATGACATGACATTACTCAGAGCACTAAAAAACACTAAAAGTCTTGTGGCGACCGAATCCGTTGCACTTAGTATTCAAAATTTATCTAGCAGCTCGGCGCCTACTATGTCTATGCACACTAGTAAGCACGTGTTTGAATACCGTTTAGTTTTTGTTTTATGCTCACTGTACGAAGGGTGACCGTGTACGAAGGGTGACCACTTCCCCCTAACTGTCGAGGTCGCCTAAGACTATGTTTTTTTAACTGTGTAGATCGTGGTTTTCTGAACCAATCTCTGAAGTTTGAATTTGTTTTCATTTTAAATATTTTGCTTATTTTGTAAAAATCATAAATCATTTTGCTTTCAACAAATATTGTTTATAATTTGTAAGTTTTCAAGCTTTTTATTTATAAATAGTTTATTAATTATTTAACACTTTTATAAAAAGGCCTGATGAAGGGGATAACCATCACTGCGCCAAAAATAAAAGATACAAATAAAACACGTAAAGTGACTTTTAGCCTACAATAAAAAAAAATGTTTGCAGGTTCTTACATAAACTGAACAACAATTGTTTGTTCCATCTCCTAAACATTTTATCTTATAGATATACAATGGTCGGAAAAAGTATTTTGACAAAATGAACATTTTTCTAACTGATGAGAAGAATCTGTAACGGTTAAACATAAAATAAGGAAGTTGACGGTTATTTATTAAGTATGTTATGGTGAATCTCATGATGGTCAATGTCAGTCATATAGTTGATATTATGCTTCGAGGCTGCATTTTTTGTATAAAAAGTACTAAATTTTGAGGGAAAAAAGTATTTTGACAAACGTTCTTTTTCAACGTTGGTAATGTAAGGTAATGCATTTTACGTGTTTCAAGCACGTATACAACTGACAGACTTGTTAAGGCCCCATTTGTAAAAAATTGGGCAAAACGGCAGAAATTAACATTGAAATTGGTGCATCTTCTGTTGCAAGTCATAGTTTCTGTGTGTCTGTTAAAAAATCTGTAGAGAACTGAATTTATCGCGGGAAACTAAAAATTACCAAATATACAAACACAAAAATATAATTATGCTACTAAAAATTTACCACAAATGGACAAAAAACGAAAAAAATGCACTTAAAAAAATTGAAGCATTTTGAAGAATTCACTTTATCGCGGATTGACTCCAAAAAGTCTGAATTTGGAAATGCCATTCTTTCATCAAAAACCTTGTTAGCAAAAGTACCCTTTGCATTGAGCTCAAAGAAGACAATTTTACCATGTTTATGGGAAGATAATACAGTATTTATCTCATAAAACAAAAATCGAAAAAAATTTAATTCTCAAAGGGACAATTTGTTGTGCTTTTCGCTTCTGGAACAAACTTGACCAAATTTTTACGGAGCTTCAACAGTTCCTTTTCGTTTCCCGGATCATTGAGATAGAAATTTGTGAGAATGTGGTCCATAAAAGTTTGTTTTTGAATGAAAGAAGCATACCAATATGTTCCTTTGAGAATTCAGTTTTTTTCAATTTTTGTTTTATGAGATAAATACTGTATTATCTTCCCATAAACATGGTAAAATTGTCTTCTTTGAGCTCAATGCAAAGGGTACTTTTGCTAACAAGGTTTTTGATGAAAGAATGGCATTTCCAAATTCAGACTTTTTGGAGTCAATCCGCGATAAAGTGAATTCTTCAAAATGCTTCAATTTTTTTAAGTGCATTTTTTTCGTTTTTTGTCCATTTGTGGTAAATTTTTAGTAGCATAATTATATTTTTGTGTTTGTATATTTGGTAATTTTTAGTTTCCCGCGATAAATTCAGTTCTCTACAGATTTTTTAACAGACACACAGAAACTATGACTTGCAACAGAAGATGCACCAATTTCAATGTTAATTTCCGCCGTTTTGCCCAATTTTTTACAAATGGGGCCTTAACAAGTCTGTCAGTTGTATACGTGCTTGAAACACGTAAAATGCATTACCTTACATTACCAACGTTGAAAAAGAACGTTTGTCAAAATACTTTTTTCCCTCAAAATTTAGTACTTTTTATACAAAAAATGCAGCCTCGAAGCATAATACCAACTATATGACTGACATTGACCATCATGAGATTCACCATAACATACTTAATAAATAACCGTCAACTTCCTTATTTTATGTTTAACCGTTACAGATTCTTCTCATCAGTTAGAAAAATGTTCATTTTGTCAAAATACTTTTTCCGATCATTGTAGACAATATTTGATTTTTCATTTTTGGCCATTTTTCCTTTTAGTTTTGAAAAGCTATTCTTACATTTTTTTATTCCGTACACTTAGAGAAACGCCACCATAAAATAAAATGAAATCAATGAAAACAACATTTATTTAACTTTTATTCGGAATGATTTTGCGTTAAAGATGAAGATTTCCATTGGGCAAACTTTACTCCGATCCAGTGCCGGATTAACCATGTCATGGGCCCCTAGGCACAGTAATTCTTGGGCCCTTTTCCGATGGTTTTTCAATATCATAAGCTCTTTTTAAGTTAAGTTAGAAATTTGTGTAGGTAACTTACTAAAGACTAATCGGCTATAATCTGTGTCCAATCATGTCATTTTATAAACGTAAACTAAAAGTTTTGTGATAACTATAATAAATATTGCAGCGATATTTCAACATTAAAGCAACTTGATGCTTCACAGATAACTTCGATTAACGATAAGTTATTAGAAAATATTAATATGTCGACTTTTCACGAGTCGGTTTTAGCCACATGATATGTCTCACGGCTAAAGTCGACTAGGACTCTAGTATGGGGATTATCACTTTAGTCGCGTGCGGCTTACCTTCACACGACTCGACTGACGCCGAAAAGCTTCGCTGCACGGCGGAAATCGACTCGTGATAAGTCGGCATTACGGTTTCATTATAAAACTGGAGAGAGAAATCATACCAAAAAGTTTTAATTTTGATTCAATTACACAGCCACACAAAAAAATATAAAAGTTCTGGTCTGGGGTTGCGACCAGGTTTTTCATATAGTTTTAGGGTCGCTGAAACCGAATCCGAAGTCCGTTTTGCCCCATCACGTCAGGTTTTCGAGATAACCTCAAAAAATGTCACGAAAACAAAAATTTTTTTTCTCTGATCTGGATGTGCGAATATGTTAATCATATAGTTTTTGGATCGCTGAATCCATATTCGAAGTCAATTTTGCCCTATCACGTCAGGTTTCTGAGATATCCTCAAAAAAATGTCAAAACCAACAAAACAAAATTTCTTATCTGGAGTTGCGACTAGGTTTTTCATATAGTTTTTGGGTTGCTTAAACCGAATCCGAAGTCTATTTTGCCATATCACGTCAGGTTTTTGAGATATCCTCAAAAAATGTCAGATAAGAACTTTTTTTTGAGATTAGACATTTTTTGAGGATATAAACCTGACGTGATGGGGCAAAACGGACTTCGGATTCGGTTCCAGCGACCCCAAAACTATATGAAAAACCTGGTCGCAACCCCAGACCAGAACTTTTATATTTTTTTGTGTGGCTGTGTTATTATAACCCAGGCAAATTAGTCAAAATATGGGCATGAAATCAGATTTTTTCACGTTACAATATTTTTTTCATGCGAAACACAGGTTGTCCTTATCATAAAAGTTAATTTGTTTGGATGATAGGAGGTCGAAAGCAGCCGCCATCTTGGAAAAGAGATTGGTATCGTTTTTATTGAATAGCTACATTGTTGTTCAAATAAACAAAAAATGACAAAGATAAGATTTATTAACAATAAAGTTATATAAAAAATGATATACAAACCAATTCCGTGATTTGATTAAATCTAATATCAATTTGAGTAACTTCTCTGCGTGTGCAATCTCACATTTTCTGACGTATCTGATTGCAACATGAAGATCTTGAATGGCACCATCTCGTTACTAAACTGTGGTTCGATGTCGTTGGAATTATATTCGAATACACAAGTAATATTAATATTTTTTTTTTTTAAGAAGAGATTTACAGTTTAAATATTAAGGTTGGAGCACATGGGAAGAAGTATTTTTTTTTAATTTGTTATATAAATATGATGAATTTTGATTTTGTAAAAAGAACTTTTTTATTAAAACGTGATATATTTTGAGCTGACTGTATTCCCATTTTCTGGGTTGATTTTTCCGTTTTCCCTAATCAAAAATCCCGAAAAAAACGGGAAAAAATCCCTCAATCTGGCATTGCTGGGTTGGGCCCTTCAGGGAGTCATAATTCATTATAAACACATGCATACATATATACAATAGCCCTGTTATATTGAAGGTGGTAGTTTACTCGTGAGTAGAAATATAGTTATAGTTATAGCGAGTAGAAGATTGTGTTATTTATAGTAGGTACTAGATCTACTCATGACTAACCACCTCCAATGGAACGGGGCTAATGTTTTTCTGATTTGCAAAAGTTTTTTTATTCTTCTTTTTTTTTGTTGTTCTTTTTTCTTATTTTTTCAAATACAATGTAATGCTGTTTTTTATTGAAGATACTTTTCCAAGAAATTTAGTTTGTTCGTTGTCAGGGTGAGGGGCCCCTAGCTGAAGTGGGGCCCCTAGGCAGCTGCCTAGTTTGCCTTGAGGCTAATCCGGCACTGCTCCGATCGTGCAAGAACAACAGATGTAAGGGTGGGCTTAAATATAACACTTACCTATTGACTGAAGAACTACCTGCTGAACTGAGCCAAAGCTACTTCGAAAGCTTTTAATGAATAAAAGCCTTCCATGAAAGTGTTTTACAAATGGAATGAAGTGACATGGAACTGATCTTAACCCTCTGTAGGCACACCTCTTTTTTGTGACGTGATAGGCACACGGGTGCGAATTTGGTTTATACTTTTTCATGTCGCTAGAACTTTTTTCGGTCACAATATTTCATAGAGAATCAAGTACGAAATTGATGTAGAATATTCAGAGGAGAGAATTCGAATTTCGAATACTGTATTCATAATTCCAAAAAAAAATATTTTCACCCTTATAAAGAGACTTTTTTGTGACCACTTTTTTGAAAAATCGTAATTTTTTTATTTTTGTCCTGCCAAATTCGCACCCGTGTGCCGACAGAGGGTTAAAATTGCTTCTTAACTTGACTTCTAGATTTATATTTAATAGTATTTATTTATACCTACATATTTAAGTATAACGGCCATATTATTCACTAGTTTAAAAAATACATCTGGATGTAAAATTTTCAAATGTCAAAAATAAGTCCAAATCCAAAATAGTTTTCTCGATTTAAACTATGAAAATAGTTTAAAAAAAAAGTTAAAAATGACTATTTTTCCTCTGTGTGATAGTGAATAGGGTAAAGTTGCCTAATTCCGGCCGTCTCCAGTAGCCGGCCACCTTTCAGAAAAATTGTTATAACTAGTGATTTCTTAGGATTTATTCCAAATTTTTGCTCCTATGCTGTTCTTTTAAATGCCCCTCCTAAAATAAAAATATTCTTATTATTCTTGTTATTAAGTTCTCTTAAAAAAAATAACTTTTTGTGAAGGTGTCCAAATCGGGTATGGTTTTTTGTAATTTTACTGCCGAAACCTACTATCGTAATTAGTGTTTTGTGGAAACAATTTCCGAGCTAATGCTTTGAAATGTTGTTTTTCTCATTAAATATATATTATTCTTCAAATAAAATAGGTTTTAAATAGGAAAAAGATGTGAATTTTGGTAATTTTAAGGGGGCCGGAGATAGAACACTAAAAAATGCTTTGAAATTCAAGAGTTTTCTGTATTCGCCCCCCTTTTATTGATAAAAGTTTAAAAAATGGGGAAAAATAAATACATTTTTGAATCATTTGATGTTATAACTTATTAACAATCAAAATTGTTTCTAAATTCTTAAAACACAAAAATTTAAATAAAAAACATTCAATTTAGTTAAGCTTGACCAATAAATTCAGTGGCCGGAAATGGGACACTAGATGGCCGAAAATAGGAAACAAAGGCCGGATTTAGGAGAATCGGACTTTTTTATATAAAAACTTAAATAAAATATTTTTGGGAAAAAATTATTAACTTTTTTTTTTAACAATACCGAAAAATTAATAAATAAAGTACATTTTATTTCAAGAATTATTCGAAAATGTTGATATTTGACGTTTCTGTGCTTTATTTTATGAGACAAAATCCTAAAGGGGCCGGCTACTAGCAACTCTACCCTACTATGAATTTGGATTTATTTTTGATATTTGAATTTCTTTACATCCAGATGTATTTTTTACACAGTGAATAATATGGCCGTAAGTATTTACGAGGTCAAAGAGAAAGATCGACAAAGTTTAATTTTACCGTTCTAAAGAAAAGGAGGTACAACGTACAACAATGTTTAACTTATATTTTTATTTGTTGAAATAAATTAAATAAAAGAAATAAAAGTTAAACAGTTAAAGTTTTTTCATTTCAAATTGTAAACTCTTGTTGCCTTTAATTTTATTAATTTAACGAATGATTTTTACTCTGTATATAGAAATGTATGACTAATTGAGTAAAATAATAGCAAAGGCTAAATCTGATTACAATACTTATTGAAAGAATTCATGCATTGACTGATTGAGCCATTGTTCAAGGTTGAACCTATTCCACTGTTGGTTTTTGTTTGGGCTTTTGATCTCATAAAGTTTTTCGAAAGTTAATTTAATTACATCGGAATAAATGCCGGAACCATAATGCCATTAAGCTTAACGCAAAAAGTATACACACACGCCCTCTAACGAACTCAGTTGGTATATTATCATTTCCAGCCACATTTTGTATTTGGAGCACGAACTGTTGATGGATTTCAAAATAATATGTAATCATGTGAGCCTGAACATAATATTATACCAGCCAGAAACAGCCCTTTAGAGAATATGCACTTTTTGTGATGTTTCCATTATCCCATCTGATCCATTGAGGTAACCGCACTTCAGTTCACCTGGGTTAAATTATGAAACTTCCTCCTATGATGGTACCCACATACCTGCGATGATGTGTTCGAATGTTTAATGTAGATGGATATAGACGGATAGTGGTAGATTTCCACTCGTCCTGGGTGGCTTGATTATGCCATCATGAGAGCGGAAACTTCGTTTCTGTTCATAAGTTTTTTTTTTATTTGGTTAACCCATTCAAAGAAGCGTGTTAGCATGGGAATAAATCTTTTATGTAGACAGATATTTTCTGCAACTAATCTAGAAATAATATTAAAATATTTTGTGGTGAGAACAAAATGTGGACTTAAAAATAAAATGATTAGGAAGTAATTTAATTGGATACTGTTAAAAAAAAAAACACTTTGTTCTTTTGTACTTAGAATTAAATTTTGTTTATTCGAAGAAAAAATACTTAGTAGCTTTGAATTTCGTTTTCAAATAAATTATACTCTTTTCCAAATCGTTCAACTGAAAACACGAATTCTTTTATTTCAATTTATTATATTAATCCATGAACTTATATCAGGTTATGGGCCCAGTCCATGCTTAATATTTCTTGGTTATACAGGGTGTCCCAAAAGTAATGGATCAAACGAAATATGCTGATAGGCCTACTTAAGGGCTCTCAGAATTTGGTAACTTGTTCATCCCAAATCCTTACGGTTTTCGATTTAATGCAATTCTTGTGAAATTTCGAAAAATCCCTACTTTGCAACAGTATTTTGCTTCTTGCGCCCACTATTAATTTTTGTTTTTTTTAAATTCTTTTACAAAAACATTGCCAAATAATTAGGAACAATTTATTAATCAAAATATTTTTTATTCCATACGCCATTTCGCTGCAAATTAACTAACAGTTTCAAGTTTTATAATAAAATCAATTTCAAACTTTTATTTGAGAGCAACACCGCAAAAAAAATTTGTACGGTGTGTGGATGGTTTATCATTCTAAAAAGTTGCCCTGTTGTTGTAGTTTTCAAAAATGTATAAAAGTTTCCAAAGTTGTAGTTAGATCGCAAAATATTACAGTTTGAATTAAAAAAAACAGGGTTTTTCAGAACAAAAAACAACCAAAAATAAACTCATTTTCTCGAACTGTTATTTCTTTATTTTTCTTTGAACAAAAGCCTCTATTTTTGTTTGTATTTTTGCGCTGAAAACCCCTGTTTTGTTGAATTCAAATTGTAATATTTTGCGATATAACTGGAACTTTGGAAACTTTTATACTATTTTGAAAACTACAATAACAGGGCAACTTTTTAGAATAATAAACCATCCACACACCGTATAAATTTTTTTTGCGGTGTTGCTCTCAAATAAAAGTTAGAAATTGATTTTTTTATGAAACTTGAAACTGTTAGTTAATTTGCAGCGAAATGGCGTATGGAATAAAAAATATTTTGATTAATAAATTGTTCCTAATTATTTGGCAATGTTTTTGTAAAAGAATTTTAAAAAACAAAAATTAATAGTGGGCGCAAGAAGCAAAATACTGTTGCAAAGTAGGGATTTTTCGAAATTTCACAAGAATTGCATTAAATCGAAAACCGTAAGGATTTGGGATGAACAAGTTACCAAATTCTGAGAGCCCTTAAGTAGGCCTATCAGCATATTTCGTTTGATCCATTACTTTTGGGACACCCTGTATAAAAGAATTCAAGTTAACGATTTTTGAATTAATTGGATATTGGAAATTAAAAAAAATTTCAAAATGTCCCAGAACGTTCTCCTGTCCATTGAGAAACTTAAAGGCCGTGAAAATTGGGATTCCTGGAAGTTTGGGGTTAAGACGTACCTCGAACTGGAAGACCTTTGGGATTGCATTGAATATGAAGCTAATGTAGTACCGGATGCCAAAAAAGTGACGAAAGCCCGAGCAAAAATAATCTTATTGATTGAGCCGATCAATTTTGTACATGTGGAGTCTGCGAAAACTGCGAAAGAAGCATGGAACAATCTAGAACGAGCTTTTGAAGATTCTGGGCTAACGCGTCGAGTTGGACTTTTAAGAACTTTGATAAATACACGCTTGGAGGATAGTGATACCGTTGAGGCATACGTCACGAAGATAGTTAACACTGCCCACAAGCTGAGATCTGTAGCTATGGATGTTAGTGATGAATGGGTAGGCACTTTGTTGCTTGCTGGGTTATCTGACGAGTATCGCCCGATGATAATGGGGCTCGAAAGCTCCAAGATGAAAAAGATGATCAAGCTGGATCTGCTGTATTCTTTGGTAAACGAAAACCGACAAAGAAATCCCGTGGTCCAAGATGCTATGAATGCAGAGATTTCGGACATATTTCTAAGAACTGTCTAAAGAAGACAACAAAGAGCAATGAATTCAAATCCAAGACGTATGGATTATACACTGCCTTTACAACAAATGCTGGCAACGATGACTGGTATATTGATTCAGGTGCCTCCGCTCATATGTCTATGAAGCGTGACTGTCTCACGAGTCTGAATCAACCTGCTTTTCAGCAACGATAAGCAATTGATTGCTACAGCTGATTGTTTAAGCTGAATCGACCGAATGTAGACGTGAGTATGGTGGCGAACGTCAATGTCAAGAACTCCAAGGCAGAGGACAGCAACTTGTGGCATCGTCGCATGGGTCATCTTAATTTCGAAAGCCTGTTGAAATTAAGAGATTGTGTTCCTGGATTTGTTTTGAAGAAAACCAGTAAAGAGATCTGTGAGATTTGCGTTAAAGGCAAGCAAACCAGAATGCCATTCAAAGATAAAGGGGCTCGAGCGACAGAAGTGCTTAAGATAATTCATAATGATCTCTGTGGTCCTATTGACGTCGTTTCTCGTGGTGGTGCCCGGTATATAATGGTTCTTGTGGATGACTATAGCAGAAAAGTGTTTGTCTATTTCTTGAAAGCAAAGTCTGAAGCTTTTGAAAGATTTGTCGAATTCAAGAATTTGACCGAAAGACAAGTCAACAAGAAAATGAAGATCCTACGAACCGACAACGGCACTGAATTTTGTAACAGATCCTTTGACAAGTTGCTGAAGCAAAATGGAATTCGACATCAAACGACTACACCATATACGCCACAACAGAATGGTTTGGCAGAGAGAACCAATCGAACGCTTATCGAGAGAGCACGCTGCGTGTTGTTTGACGCTGGACTTGACAAGAAATTTTGGGCGGAAGTTGTATCTACTGCTGTGTATGTCATCAACAGGTCACCCTGTCAATCAACATCTGGTTTGACTCCGGAACATACGTTTTCTGGAAAAGTTCCTGATCTGAGTAGCCTTCGTGTTTTCGGGTGCAAGGCAATGGTACACATCCCGAAGCATTGTCGCAAAAAGTTCGATCCGAAGTCAAAATGTTGCGTATTCTTGGGCTACTGCGAAGATACTAAAGGCTATCGTTTATATCAACCCGATAAAGTTCAAGAGGCGTTGAACGGAAGCGATGCGAAGTTTTGGAAAGCAGCCATGAAAGAAGAATATGATTCATTGATTGAAAATCAGACTTGGGTGTTGACCGACATTCCGCCCAAGAAGAGGCCAATCGATTGCAAGTGGGTTTTCAAAACCAAAAAGGACGCCACAGGCAAGATTTCCCGATTCAAAGCTAGACTTGTTATAAAAGGTTGTGCTCAAAAACATGGAATCGATTACGAGGAAACTTACTCCCCTGTAGTGCGATATACGTCCATCCGATTTTTACTTGCGATAGCCGCAAAACATAACCTGGATATCGATCAAATGGACGCAGTGAGTGCATTTCTGCAAGGCGAACTGAGCGAAGAGATTTTTATGTTGCAACCAGAGGGATTTTGTGACAATAGTTCAAAGGTATGCAAGCTTAAAAAATCCTTGTATGGTCTCAAGCAAGCTAGTCGCATCTGGAACAACAAATTGGATGCAGCACTACTAAAGTTCGGTCTGTCAAAATCGAAAGTTGATCCATGCGTATATTACAAAATATCTGGAGATAAAATGCTATACGTAGCAGTTTACGTAGATGATCTCCTAATTTTATCAAATGACGAAAAGCAAAAGTTGGAACTAAAGAACAACTTAAAGTCGAATTTCAAAATGAAGGACATCGGTGAAGCACGTTTCGTTTTGGGCATTCAAATCAAGAGAGATCGCAAGAAAGGAATGATTTAATTAGACCAAGAACTATACATAAATGAAATTCTTAGTCGTTTCAATATGATGGATTGTAATCCAGTGAAGACGCCCTTAGATCCTAATCAAAAACTGACGAAAGAGATGTGTCCTCAAAGCGAAACTGAACGCGAAGAAATGACTGATGTACCTTACCAACAAGCTGTTGGTAGTATATTGTTTGCGGCTCAAGTTTCACGTCCCGATATCTGCTTTGCTGTGAGTACGGTCAGCCGATACAATCAAAATCCTGGAAAACCACACTGGACAGTAGTTAAACATATTCTACGGTACCTTAAGGGAACAGCCGATATGAAACTTGTATATACCAGTTGTGATAACAATGTATCCGCTTTTTGCGATGCTGACTGGGCAAGCGATACTGATGAAAGACGTTCTGTTACCGGCTATACTTTCCTGCTTAATAATGGAGCTATTTCTTGGAATTCGAAGAAACAACCAACGGTTGCTATCTCAACTACCGAAGCAGAATATATGGCGCTAGCAGAAGCAGCTCAAGAAGCAACTTGGTTGAAAATGTTGCAGAGAGAGCTCATTCCAAACTCACCAGACTCGACAACAATCCGATGTGACAATCAAAGTGCTATAAATTGGCTCTTACCAGTTCTTATCATGGCAGAACCAAACACATTGATGTCAATCACCATTTTATAAGAGAAAAAATCGATGAAAGCAAAATAATTCTAAAAAACGTTAGTACCAAAGATATGGCAGCTGATGTGATGACCAAGGCTCTACCAGCCCCAAAACACAACGCTTGTGTTATTGCACTCGGATTACGCTTTGGCAAAATCTAATTCAGTGGGGGTGTTAAAAAAAACACTTTGTTCTTTTGTACTTAGAATTAAATTTTGTTTATTCGAAGACAAAATACTTAGTAGCTTTGAATTTCGTTTTCAAATAAATTATACTCTTTTCCAAATCGTTCAACTGAAAACACGAATTCTTTTATTTCAATTTATTATATTAATCCATGAACTTATATCAGATACGTTAAAAATAAGAAAATATTTTTCCAATTTTAGCTAGAGATAAGTTTTAAAACATACATTGTGTCCCAATAGTCAACGTCTAAACGAAAACTGTAGATAGAGTAGGTTTTGATGGTGATAGTTATCAAAAAAATAATTTAAAAAATCATAGCCATGTATCTTATGAGTTGTATCATGTGACATGACATGACATGACATGACATGACATGACATGACATGACATGACATGACATGACATGACATGACATGACATGACATGACATGACATGACATGACATGACATGACATGACATGACATGACATGACATGACATGACATGACATGACATGACATGACATGACATGACATGACATGACATGACATGACATGACATGACATGACATGACATGACATGACATGACATGACATGACATGACATGACATGACATGACATGACATGACATGACATGACATGACATGACATGACATGACATGACATGACATGACATGACATGACATGACATGACATGACATGACATGACATGACATGACATGACATGACATGACATGACATGACATGACATGACATGACATGACATGACATGACATGACATGACATGACATGACATGACATGACATGACATGACATGACATGACATGACATGACATGACATGACATGACATGACATGACATGACATGACATGACATGACATGACATGACATGACATGACATGACATGACATGACATGACATGACATGACATGACATGACATGACATGACATGACATGACATGACATGACATGACATGACATGACATGACATGACATGACATGACATGACATGACATGACATGACATGACATGACATGACATGACATGACATGACATGACATGACATGACATGACATGACATGACATGACATGACATGACATGACATGACATGACATGACATGACATGACATGACATGTCATGTCATGTCGTGTCATGTCATGTCGTGTCATGTTGTGTCGTGTCGTGTCGTGTCGTGTCGTGTCATGTCGTGTTTTTTTACAACAAGAGCAAGTGTAGACAACCCGATTGTGAATTTTATTTAATACTAGGTGACCCAGCGGACTTCGTTCCACCTTTTTTAGTATTTATTTCCAATTTTTGTCATCTCCCCAAAGCCTGAATAATTCCATCTTATTTAACCCCACGAAAACCGTATAAATCCGCGATGTAAAGCTGCCAGACTTTTGAATTCGTTAATAATGCCCATAAGGCTATAAAACTACATACTCACATTTCTATCCACTCCCAAAATTTGCTCTGGGCTCTTTGACTATATTGTTTTTGCCAAAGATACCAAAGATCACTTTCACATTCGCTTTCCCAGTTGACACCAAAGAATTCCAATTAACAAAACTGACCAAATCTACAACCAACCAATAACAAAATTTGTCAAATTAAACCAGAAAAAATACGCGCCTACTTGAGTATTGAGTCTGCCTGATACGGGCTGTACAGAGTCATGTTGTCTTGACCCTTACCCGTTTTTCACTAAATGCGATTTATTTGACATTACAATGATCAAAAAATTGCGATTAAAAAACATTGGAATGTTTAAAATTTAGAATTAAATGTATTTCTCAATAGTGAATTATAAAAAAATTAACAAAAAAAATGTTTTCTCAGAAATAAAAAAAAAGTTTATGGTGGACCAACCTTACCATAATGTGTATGAAAAATAGATGTTGGCCGATTCTCAGATCTACCCGATATGTGTACATAATTTCATATAAATCGGTCCAGCCGTTTCGGAGGAGTTTGATAACATACACTGCGACACGAGATTTTTATTATTTAATATAATACCCCAGGGAAATAAAATACTGAAATTATTTCCCAACTACTTTTCTCACAAACAAATATTTTTTCCACTAAACAATCTACCATACAAATTATTCCAGGATCCCTTTTACTGCCGCCAACACATTTCAACAAATAAAAATCAGCAGAATAGTTGAACTGAAATTATGACAGCAATCTTCCCCAAATTGCACATCATAATAGCAAATTTTATGCTTCTACGTGCATTTAAATCGAAAATTTAGTACATATCCCACGGGAGCCAAATAATAAAGTAAAAGAACACCAGACTTGGCTTGCTGCAAATCAATTTAACCAATTTGGCAAGCTTTCCTCGGTTGGCATTTTTATGAGCAAAAGGATGTGAGCTTAACGTAGTGGGTAAATTTGCTGCATATATCTATCTGCCCCCAAACATTCATGAGGTTCATTGCTCTATATTAAATGCAGTGCTTTTTTATTATCTTTTTTAACCTTTGTCTTGCCACATCTACAATATTTTTAAGAGATGGGTGCATGTGATATTAAGAGGATAAATGGTTCATATAATAAAGTCAGATGTGGGGGAAGTCAGTTATGTTTTGGGACAAGTTTTTCATTTAATTATTTTCAGTGTATGCCGCTGTTCACGAGTCGATTTAAGTCGCACCGCTAAAGTCGTTTATGGGGACTGTTAATTTAGTAACCTGCAACTTACGTTCACACGAGTTGACTTACGTCGAAAATCTATGCCGCACGGAAAAATCGACTCGTGAAAAGTCGGCAGTAGCAGTTCTTTGGTAATTATTATTATAGAAATCAATTTGCTTAAATTCATCGTTATTAGACATAGAAGAAGAGGACAGCCATGCTAAAAGGACTCCCTTTTTAAAAAAATAAAAATCTAAATCTAAAAGAGGAGGACAGCCTTGAGGAGGACAGCCTTGCTAACTAATGTGCACATCAATGTCCTCGATTTTATGGTCTTATAGTTTGCACTTTGTGAAATATTAATTTTAAAATATGTCGATGGCAGTATATTAAAAAATATTTGATTTGGAGCAAAGAGGCCTGAATTGTTTCTTAAGGCCCCAATAACTTATTTTTAATGAAGATGGTACAGATACAAAGTTGGATAGAGAGAAATACCAGATTCAAGATGCTTATTAATTTTAGAACTCCTTCAACGCGACACATATAACCAAAATCACTACGTTGGCGTATTTTTTTTTATTATTATATACGTTGGCGTATTTTTTTAAATAAAAGTGCTAAATTTGGGATATCAATTTTTTGTTAAATTTAGTGTCAAGAGCATAAGAAATGAGTTGAGGAAATATAAGACATTTTCCCTTGTTCTTTTTCAGCTGTAAAACCTCCATATTTTGCTATAATGGTAATTATGGCAGATGAATTGTCACACTTAATCTATTCCCGAATATAGTAGGTTAAGTTTGAAAAGAAAGATAGAGGCTGGGTCAGAAAAAATAAACTATGAACTTTTCTATTTATTAACAGGTATAGGTGCAGAACTTAAACCTCTCTAGCACTGCATTTTAAGCACATAAGAGCATGTGGACGAGTTGGTGTTTTTTTTATGCTAGAAAACTTATTACTTCAAAGTACATATTTTTTACTTGCTCTATAGGGCAAAAGCAATTTACGATGATGGAGAATTCCAAAAAAGTGGGTCTCGCAATTCCGTCCGTGCGTCTGTACGTCTGTGCGGTTGTGCGTCCATCTGTACACATTTCCACAGCCTAAACGGGTGGAAAGAATTTTCTTCAAATTTGGTACAGATGATTTTTATAGAATTCTGAAAGTTGGTCTTTTTTGTTTTTTTGCATCTCGCTTAGAAAGTGTAACTACCATAAAAATTTTTCAATTCAAACCAAATAACTCGAAAACGAAACGGCTCTAACGATTTTGATTAAACTTTGCAAACGTAATATTCGAAGCAATTGCAACAAAACTGCTTTTTTATTTTTTTCATTTAACAAAATTTTGGCCTAAATGTCGGCTCTTCCCCAACATCAACAAAATTTCTTTAATTTTATATAGTAGCTACTCTTAAAATCTACAAGTAAACTAACATAAAAGTGAGTAGGTACTAGGACACTTGAGACTGGGAACTTTTTTTACGACCTTTTTAATTGTTTTTTATTTAATCGGTTTTTAATTGTTTATTAATTGGTTTGTTTTTCTTTGTCGGGCCGAGTGGCGCCCAAGTCGCTTCAGTTTTATCTTTTAACGACTTTTTAATTGTTTTTTTTTTTTTTATGTCGGGCACGAGGCGCGCACAAGTAGATTGAGATTTTTTTGTAGGATCTTTTTCATTCAAAAAAGAATGTTTAGATGTTGGTCTGTTTGGTGGTGGTTTTAGATGACATTATAAGATGTAGGTCATAAATGTGCAAGGGATCTTTTTAAGGAGGTACAGTGTGTGTGTTTGCTTGCTATGCAATGTCACTGGAGGATCGGTATTAGAAAATATAACACCAGAGCATTTCTTAAAAAAAAAAAAAATAGACTGTAGGTCGTTTTATCTTTTAACGACTTTTTAATTGCTTTTTTTTTATGTCGGGTACGATGCGCACAAGTAGATTGAGATTTTTCTTAAGGATATTTTTTCATTCAAAAAGAATGTTTTGATGTTGGTCTGTTTGGTGGTGGTATGAGAAGACATTATGAGATGTCGGTCAAAAACTTTGAAAGGCTGTATCTTTTGAAGGAAGCGTTTTTTCGCAAAAATAACGTTATTTTGAGATCCCATATATTCTTAACATGTATGTATAATATCTATTTTTAGAAGCAAAAAAAAAAAAAAAAAAAAAAACAATTAAGATTGTTTCTCTCTCGGTATTAGAAAATATAACACCAGAGCATTACTTAAAAAATAGACTGTAGGTCGTTGCTGTGTATAAAATTCGGGGTATTAAATGTAGCTGTGTGTCTCTTGACTTCGTAAAGAGGGCATCGACCTAGTGCGACAGAATTTGATGCTATTTGAGGGTTGAAATTACAAAACTGATGACAATGATGACAAGAGTGTGAGTATAGTTTTTTTTTTTTTTTTGTTGTAAGAGGTGTTTATGTTTCTTATGACGTGTGTCCGTCCATATGTATGTGGTCCTAAGTATATTGCTTGTGCACAGGCGTGCGTAGTGTGATTGGTTTTTTGAGGGGAACAGTTTTTCGAACAAACATATCAAATGAATATTTTCTTAAATAAAACTAAATCATTTTGATAAAATAATGCCTTTTAATTTTCAAAATAATGTATGTATAAGTATATAAAAAATAAATTGTTTTATTCATTTTCTTTTGGAATAGGTATCCATGAATTATGTTCGGGGGTAAAACCAAGCCATTTTACAAGTAGTTGATCTTTTTTCCTTTGGAGCACTTTTTCAATTAGATAAGTATCGGGGAACTTAGTTTTTTGTAGTTCAAGCTCATAGAACCCACCCTTGATAGGGTTTTTCTGGTAGTCTTCTAGCAGATATGTCACTGGATTTGTATGTTGAATTTTTGTTATTTTGAAGATTTCTGTTGTCCAATTTGGTGTGTATCCTTTATCAAATACATGCTTGTATTTACTTATTCTCACAAACTCTCCCACCTTAAACTTTGGAGCAAAATGAATTTTGATGTTATCATATATTTTTGTTAGAATTTGCTTTTCATTTGTAGTATTGACTTTTGAAGGCTTCATTTTAATAGTTCGATGTTTTGAATTGTTGTACGTCTTAGTTAGTGTATCTATTATATTTATCCAACAATATGAACCGTTAGCACTGAATTCTTTCCACATAAGGGTTTTCAAAGTCCGGTTAAATCGTTCTACAATCGAAGCCTTAAGTGACGTAAATGTTGAATAATGATTGATGTTATGTTTTTTCATAAGACTTTGAAAAGTAGTGTTGAAAAATTCTTTACCGTCATCTGTTTGCAAATTGGCTGGAATACGACGCTTTTTAAATATATTTTCCATAGCTTTAGTGACACTCACCCCGGTTTTATTTTTAATAGGGGCAGTCCAAGCAAATTTAGAAAATGTATCAATTACCGTAAGAAGATATCTATTATTTTCATTATCTGCTGAATATGCCCCCATTTCAACAAGATCAGCTTGCCATAAATCATCAAGTCCTTTGATAATGACTCTCCTTTTTCTGAAATTTTTTCTTGCTGGCTTATGTAGTTCTTCGACAATGTCTCTTTTGCTCATCTTTTCACAGAATGATTAAAACAACAAAACATTTTACCTTTTTATTACTTTATTCGTTTAAAATTTGTTTATAAAAATTCACAATTCTCTTAATTTTATTAATTTTAATCTTAATTCGGTAACATGAACAAGTATCTGGTCCTTCATTGCACAAGTTTGATGACCAACTTGAAGGACAGTTCAAGAAATGAAATTCATTCCATGTCATAGAATAATCATCCTTTTCGAATCTCTTTATAAACAAAATACAATTCATAGCTTCTGAATAGTGTACTTTATGTATAATGTGCTGGTTGGATTTTAAAAAGGATAGAAGTTCGTCAACGACCAAATTAATTTTAAAAGGAGACATGTTTTTCGTTTTAAATGTGAATGTAAACTGACTTGAAAATTATTTTTAAAATATTTAATTTAATCTTTCATACAACAACATTAATTTTTTAATTTTTATCAACCTATTTTCAACCATGTAACACGCACATGTATCTGGTCCTTCTTTGCATAGATTTGAGGACCATGGGCAGTTAGCAAAATGGCATCCATAATCAGATGTTGTAGAAGATACATTAGTAAACCGTTTTAAGAAGACTATACAGTTCAAAAGTTCCGTATGATGTTCGTCCAACAAGATGTTCTTATTTCTGATAAGGAATTTTAAGATTTCATCGAAAATTAATGTGGGGTTTATGCTAGTCATCGCGAATTAATGACTGTTTATATAGGTACTTAAGTGAAGACTAAATTGATTTTAAGTAGGTATAACATATTTAAACTTATTAAAGTATTTTTCAATTTCAATTTGAAGGCTTTCGCGTAATTGATCAATTTTTTGATCAACATAGCTTTTAGTTGCAGCATCTTTTTGTTCTTGAGGCTCCTGAATGTTTTTTAATCTTTTTCCATCTATGGTGTAATCGCCGTTTTCTGTTTTGACAAATCCCTCTCCAGGTGGTCCTTGTGCACCAGATGGCCCCCGCTCTCCTTGTTTCCCTCTTGGGCCTCTCGGTGGGGTCCTATGTGAATAACGACCAAATTTATCAACACTCATTATTTTATTTTTTTTATTCGATAATAGCGGCTTCTTTAAGTTCTTCAATAATTGAAATAATTTCGTTGGAATGATTGTTGTGCCCAGCTTGTTGCGAAGCAATAAGAAGTCGTATTCGATCTACAAGCTCATTGGGGTCATCCCAAAATATATAGTCTTTTTCCAATTTTGATAATTGCATTAACCCATTGCCTGAAGTTGGTTGTGGTGTTGATGGTGAAGATGGTGGCTTATTAGATGTATTTGTATCGAATCCTAATAATTTCTTGATTATTTTCGTATACTTATACCCTCGATTGCCACGTATTTGTCCGTGGGAATCATGACCAATCTTATGTGTATTGGTGTCATACAATATGGTCTTGTAATTTTTTAAATCTTCGCTAGTGTAAATGCTTTCATCTGGTTTTCTCATGAATATAAGTTCATATAAGCCATTTGTACCCTCAAAGGTATTATTTTGTATTCGTATATCTTTTCCAAGAATGGTTAATTCACTATTTCCGATGTACCACTTATCATCTTTTGAATATACCCCATACGTTTTATCAAGCGTGTTGGAATTGCTTATAAACAAATCTCTGTATTTTTTAGGTGTATCATGGTATTCTTCTTGTAATAAAAGTTCTGAAAAGTTACGTTGAGTAAGACTTTTTTTCGACCTTTTAGGAGTGATCCTATCAATAAGCTCCGGTGAACCGTTGATATTAGTGCTTGGTGTGATAAATTTTAATTCATGTTCTTGTTGTTGTTTAAATTTTTCGTTTTGCTTTCTCTATTGGACTTTCAATATAGTCATTTTGTTTTTCTTGTTTAGTGTTTGATTTTTTCACTAACTCAGTTAAGGGTTTGGTAATGGGTTTTAGAGTTTCCTCCATTATGGTTTCGTAGGCTTCCCTACCGGCCTTAAGAGCTTTGTATTTCTTTCGTAGAGCCTCGGTTGTTTTAATAAGGTCTTTTGTTAGTTTAACATCTATGTTCATCATATTATAAGATTTATTTTTTCTTACAGTAACAGTCAAAAAATAAGTTCCGAAGTTGTTGAAAAAATCGTTCTATGATTCTTAAACTGAATTTTATACTGCGGTTACTGGTCTTAACTGAAGAATACTGGTTCTCAAACCGTATTGAATCGTTCCTTACCGCTATAAACTGCTCGTTGAACTGCTCTGTACTGCTCTCATAGAACATAACTATACATGTGATACAAACTTCAGAAATTATTTCTATTTTATATCTTAAGGAAGGAGTCAAAGCCTTTTCTATAACGACCTTCATTCAGGGGACTGTCCTTATCAATTACCACAAATCCGTAATTTGTGTTCCAACATTCTCCACATACTTTTTGAAACTCTTTAAATGACATATCCGAATTAACATGATCGTTATAAATGTGTTTCAAATTCATATCATCTTGTTTGAAGACGATGAGAAAATTGGCATTGTCTCCAACAAGGTGTTTTGGTATTCTTGTATATGTTTGGCACAAATAAAAACTATCGATGTGATGATGTCGTCCCATACTAAAGAACAATCTAATTGTGTCTTGTTTTTCACAGGCAATATCGTCAAAGATGAATATTGAATTTGGTTTAGCTTCCTCTGGTCGAATAACATCACTGTTATTGGAAAATGTAAAAAAGCCCATATTTTTTATTGGTGTTATAGCTTTTCGTAAAAACTCATACTTCGGTTGATGTAGAGATTTAGAATATATATAGATATTTTCAAATTTCAATCCGTTTGGGTGTTGTAACAAGCTCATCATGACATTTGTTTTTCCACAGTTTGATGGACCAGTAATTAACCCTCTTAAACTATCAGGGAATAATTTACCATGTTTTTTTTTTCTTTCTGTCTTGTTAGACAGTTCCATATTTTTTACCGGTAAATGGTATAGTTGCTTAACGAATCGCATAGTGATAAAAACTGAATAGATTTCTATAAATGTGAAGTTATTATATACAAAACCTCATATCGCATCTAACCATTCTATAGCAAAGATAATCATATAAAATGTTTGATTATTCCAAAAACTCTATCAGTCAACGAAAAATAGTGGGAGGAAAAGGTTTATTAAATACTCTAATAAACAAACTACCTTTTGAACTACATCTTCCTGGTTATCAATATTGTGGACCTGGAACAAAACTTCAAAATCGCTTAGCTCGGGGAGATCAGGGGATTAATTTGCTTGATCAAGCGTGCAAAGAACACGATATATCGTATTCTAAATTTGCAAATACAACTGATCGACAAACTGCCGATAGGATTTTAACAGATAAAGCTTGGCAACGAGTAAAATCTAAGAATGCAGGTATAGCAGAGCGGGCAAACGCACTTTTGGTTACCAATCTTATGAAAGCAAAAACAAAATTCGGGATGGGTTGCTCTAAGAATAAAGATAAAAAGCTTAAGAAAAGAGCGGAAAATAAAAACGATGTTAAGAAGTCCAAAATAGATAATAAAGGGAAACAACCATCTCTTAGAAATGTTATACGCACAATTGGAACTCATCTCAAACGTAAAAAACCTTTAAATTTAGAAAAGGCAATTAAAGTAGCAATGTCATCTGCCAAGAAAACAGTTCGTAAAAACATAAATAGCATTAAAACGCCTAGAGTTATTGCAATACCAAAAAGTGGTGGATTAATTCCTTTCCTTGTTCCTCTGTTTGCTGGACTTTCCGCTCTTGGAGCTTTAACGGGGGGAGCTGCAGGAGTAGCTAAGGCTGTAAGCGACATCAGCATTGCTAAAAAAGATCTAGAGGAAAAAAAACGTCATAACGAAAAAATTGAATCCATTGCAGTCGGACAAGGCTTACACCTTAAACCATATAGAAAGGGCCTTGGACTTTATTTAAATCCACAGACAAAAAACTCCTAAGTTCGCTACCCAATCGTGCATTAAATGAAATAGATTTGAGAAATTTTGCAGATAAGTTTATTCCGGATTTTCGAGGAGTTTTCATGCGAGATAATTTACCTAAAACTAAACCGATGAGAAATGAGTCTGGAATAGTAAATCTTGATTCTTCAATTGGTCCTGGAACACACTGGGTAGCGTATAAAAAAAAAGGAACTAAAATTGAATATTTTGATAGCTTTGGGAATTTGCAGCCTCCTATCGAAATTATTAATTATTTGGGTGAAAAAATGTATTATAATTATATAAAATATCAAGATTATGACTCTTTTAACTGTGGTCATTTATGTTTAAGATTTTTATATGATTGTTAATTTTTTTTAAAATAAATAAACCGATTTGTTTAAAATGGTTTCATTGTATTTATTTTCACCATGGCGTTGACACTTACGCTAAGCGGGAGATCTTCCCAACTTTCTGCTGAATATTTTCCACCTTTGAACCTGGAACAGCATTACGTTTGCGGATTGATTGATTTTCAAACCTACAACTCTATACCAAATGTAGATGAGCGAAATAATCTGTTCCATGTAGGGGAATATGAAATTGAAATACCAACTGGGTCTTATGAAATTGATGAAATTGCAACATTTATTTCCGAAGGATTATTGCTGCAAAACTCTACAGCTGTCGTTAGAATAGAAGCAAATAATAATACAATGGTATGCGAAATCGAAAGCAACGAAGCAATATATTTCAATAAAGATAGAAGCATTGGACAATTACTAGGTTTCAGTAAATGTGTTCTTCACTCTGGTGTGGTACATTTTTCAGATTTACTTGTTGATATAAATAAGGTGAATGTAATACGAATTGAGTGTAATATCATTACTGGTTCCTATTTTAATAATAGTCCTGTGCATACTATACATGAATTTTCTCCAGAAACAGGGTCAGGGTATAAAATCATAGAAGTCCCGAAAAATGTTATCTATTTACCTGTGAACGTCAAACGAATAAGCACTCTCACATTAAAACTCGTGGACCAAGACGGTGACTTGATAAATTTCAGAGGAGAAAGAATAACAGTGCGATTGCATTTAACTCCAAAATCACAATAATGCTAATCTATAATAGTTATTATAAAATAGATACCAAAGGTATCCACCCAATTAGTTCTACTAGAACAGCAACACTGTCAAGACCAAAACTTTCATCTGAAAACAAAACCTTCCTTCATACATTAGGATTCAAAGTTAAATAAAGTACAATATGAACGAAATGTTAAACATTACCCATGGACCTAGCTATGATAATAGCATATCTAAGTTTGAGTACCATAGTTACTCGCCATTTCTTCAGTCATTCAATCCAAGTGATGAAATACGAATCCCCATACAACAACAGGACTTGTGCGTTTTACCCTGTGAAAGCTACATTTATATAGAAGGATGTCTAACAAAATCAGATGGAAAACCTTCTTCTACGGGAAAATTATCTAATAATGCTATCGCCTTTCTTTTTGAAGAAATACATTATGAACTCAACGGAGTAAACATTGAGAACAATAAAAACGTTGGCATCACAACATCAATGAAAAATTATATATCATTGAATGAGAATGAAAGTAAAAGCTTAGAAAATGCTGCATGGACTGGAAACTCTACCATCTCACCTATATCGGGTACTTTTAATTTTTGTGTAGGTACCATTAAAAAATCTTTTGGGTTTTGCTGAAGACTACAAAAAGATTATAGTAAATGCAAGACATGAATTGATTCTAATTCGAACTAGGAGTAACGAGAATGCCTTATATTCTGATGAAGAATTAAAACTTTCAATTTTAAAATTACAATGGAGAGTTCCACATATTACCTTATCCGATTCAAATAAGCTAACATTATTAAAGCAAATACAATCAAATCCGATTCAAATTCATTTTAGAAATTGGGAAATGTATGAATATCCAACACTGCCAACCAACACGGATCATTTATGGACAGTTAAAACGTCAAGTCAACTTGAGAAGCCAAGATATGTTATAATTGCTTTACAAACCGATAGAAAAAATCAACGAAATAAGGATGCCAGTAAATTCGATCACTGTGAAGTGAGCAATTTAAAGGTGCATTTAAACTCAGAATGTTACCCTCGCGAAGATTTGAATGTTAAATATAAACTAGACCAGTATGCCATTCTCTATGAAATGTATAGTAAATTTCAACAGTCATATTATCAGAAACAATCACAGCCACTTTTATCGAGACAAAACTTTAAGAATATCGCGCCAATAATTGTGGTTGATTGTTCTCGTCAAAATGAATCAATTAAAACAGGGCCAGTGGATGTAAAAGTTGAACTTAAAACAGCACTTCCTGTTCCAGCTTCAACAACTATGTATTGCCTTATACTTCATGATCGTATAATTGAGTATAATCCCTTAACCGGTGAAGTTAAAAAACTCACTTAAATGTACTGTCATTATATATAAACTTGTCAGTAGAACAATTGAGTTTATCGAGAACATATCTTAAACATGAATTCCTTTATTGTAGACGTTCAAGGATTTGGAGAATTTAACAATGGCTTCATAGTGAAAGAAGTAGCTGTACTTCATAATGACCACCATCATCATTTCATTGTTAATCCTCCATCTTATTTTAATCTTCTATCCACATCACTTAAAAGGCAAGCAAATTGGCTTTATCAAAATTATCATTGAATAACGTGGAATGGAGGGCTTACAAATTTTTCTCAAGTAAAGATATTTCTTCGAAAACAAATCCAAGCTGGAGTTGTTTACGTTAAAGGAACAGAAAAATCTCAATGGCTTAGAGAATTACTTAATAGTGAAAACATGGATGTTATTAACCTAGAAGATATCTCCAACTGTCCAAATTTAAAGGAACTCCGAAAAATTTATCCTAATGAAATAAAATGCCTAAACCATGGAAAATGTTGTGCCCTTCAAAATGTTTATCTTTTAAGCAAGTTCATAAGAGAAGCAAAATTGTTGTAATATAAATACTTTTTTTTTATAAATAAAACAAAACTTGTGTTATGTATATAAATACATATTTTCTTTTTTTTTTTATTTCATAAGCTTTAATACTATCTTTTAAAACCGTACGGAACGGAACTATGATCAAAGAGGAAGCGACGTTTTTCGGCCTTGGGCTTGTATGTTTTAACCTCTTCCACAGTAACCACTTGATGTTCTTTTGTTCGTCTTATGTTATTAGACTTAATAACTATACTTTCATCATCTTCTACAGAAGATTGTAATACTGCTTCTTTGATTGAATCAAAATTAATTTTTTGAGATGATTCATAGTTCAGAAAGATGCCTTTTACTTTACATACAACGTGTTCAACATTATCTTTTGTGCTAAAGACTTTGTAGGCATAATTTTTTGGACCGCCACTAACAAATTCGGTGATGTAGCTTCCTTCACCATAGCTTTCTAACTCATCAGTCATATCACCAATAAATTCCCCAGTAGGTGGGTCGATATCTCCTTGACAACTTACATAGATAACAGAGTCAGTATCATAGTAGAGAACTCTTTCTTTCAAATTTTCTAAGTAAGTGTACAGTTTTAGACGTGCTTGTGTTGTTGTATAAGAGGCAATACAAACATTAACAGTAGGAAGAGAGTCAGCGGCTTCTTCTTTCAACTCAAAATTAACCACAATATTGTTTTCATTAATTGGTAATATATACAAAACTTCAATAGAAGGATGAGTAAGTAATAGAAACAGATCTGAAGGTTTATTCAAAATGCAAGTCTTTTGTTGATTTTCCCGTTGGCCGAATTTACCCCAAAAAGAGTTCAAAATTAGTTTGGCTAGTGATCTTTTTCCCGGATTGTTTTCAATTTCAGTAAATTCTAAGTCTATATTTTCCTTATCTAGGAAATCAGCAACATATTTGTTTTTATCTTCTTCAGACATGCATGTACTCGGCCATCCTGATGCTTGTTGTTTGATTTTTAGATAAGTATTCATCATACGTGTAAAAAGACCATCAGAACCTGTATTTGGATTATATTGAGTCACATCATATTCCCAAATTTCTAAAACAGCAAGTAACTTATATCCCATTTCAACAGCTTTTACAACTTCTTCGATCACCCAAGTTCCAAGTAATGCTCTTTCGTCATCAGAATGAGTGCAGATTTGTTCTTGATTTTTTTCACTACTGCAAGCTCTACACAAGGAAAACATCAGCTTATTATTTTGTTTCATGGGTAAAACCGGATGGAATAAATTTTCTGGGGGGAGTATTTTGCATTTAACAAGGCCATTTACACCTTCGAGTTTCATAGTAGAGCAAATTTCATCGCTGGCTGTGTGAATTTTTGGGTGACCAATAGGAAATTTACCATTTTTACAAACCCATGGGTAAAGAGAACATACGTCAATGTATTTTATTTTTTCTCCTTCCTTACATTTGTAGTAATTAAATGTGTTTCCTGTCCGACCACCGTAGAAAGCATCGCGAGGATTCAAAGGTGTGTTTTGTATTAACGGGTGATTATTTAAGAAATCTAGTTCTTCATCATTTAAATATTTTTGTAGAGTCTGAAATTCACAGTGCCACATTTCAATTACTTCGTAATTAAATGATCTTAATCGTTTTGTTTTGGCTAAAGTTCTCTCATATCTGTGGTTCAGGGTGTCGTATTTGTCTTCTGAAAGAGGTTCGTCACGTGTATGTTTTAAACAAGCAGGATGACCGTGATAAAAACAACCATGAAATTCGAAAATCTGTTTGGTTTCTTCACAAAAACCATCAACTTTAACTCCATTTATAACTGCTTCTCTTCCTTTAGCGGCATGCTTGATATCAATTTTTCGCTTTTTTTGCTCCCAAATCAACCATTTGATTGCAGGTGTGGATTGATTATCTACACACCTATATCCGTTTTTGGGTATAAGTCCAATAGTATTTGGTTGAAGAAAGTTACGCCTGTACACAAGGTTACAAGCTGATGCTATTGTTGTTGCTTCCAAAAATGGTTCAACATTGCTTTGGTTTAGGAACAGTTGTCTAAACTTTAGGCAAGTCTCAGTCAAAATTTTAACATCGCTAATACAATATTCCACTAGATCACGCTCCATATCAAAATTATCGTATTGATGCTCTGCATACCATTTTAAAAATTCATCTCGATCTTCAGTTTTCATTGAATCAGGGCTGTAATATTCCATTGCAGGGAGTTTTCCAATATATTTAGCATTTTCTTTTGTATTGAAGAAATGGGGAAAATATCCTTTTTTTAAAACGGGTGAAAGTTGAAACGCTTTTGGTAGTTTTGACAGAGCCATCGGAAAGTAATTTAGCGAATCTAGGAATTTGACATTTGCAATTTCCATTAATATAATTTTACTGCCTCGCATTATTAATTGTGGGGTTAAATTTGTTTGTTCCAATATGTAATTTAACAGAAATTGATGATCGTATGATTGCCCATTATGTGCTATTACAATTACTTTTTTAAACTTTTGCCGAACATTAAGTATGTGTTTCAAGAATTTAGCCACAACATTTCCTTCTATATCTTCTTCTTCCTTAATGATGTTAAGCGATAAATTACACTTTTGACAAAAGTGCAAATTTGGAACATCAAAACATTGATCACACTTTTGTTGAAAAACGCACAAATTCGGTACATGCATTTTTACTGGAGTTACTGATGTTTCGCTTCCAATGGTTAACATTTTTTCTCCTATTACTTTTTCCTGTCGACTCTCAAAATCATAAAAGATGTACAGGATTCCTTTATATGCGGGTATCCTGTTATCAGGAAGAATATAGCACATATGTTCTTTTTCTACATGCTTACTGCACATTTTGCAGAAGTATTCACCACAGATATGTTGACGAGTTGCTCCGTATGTTTTAAGGCATAAAATACATTTTTTCATTTGCTCGCAAATTGAATTTTTACCTGTTGAGTTACTCGCCTTGTGAGTGTCGAAACAGCTTTTTCCTCTAAAGTTTCGATTACAGTCTTTACATAAAACTTCTTTTTCATTTCTGGAACAACTTGGTGTGTTTTGGCATTGCGGGCAAGATCTTTGGCATTTATGTTGATTTTTTGAATTATATGGAATATGACACTCTTCGCAATAATAGCCACAACAAAATGCTGCAGTTAACGACGTTATTACATTAAAATGATTGTCATTATAAAGTAAATTAATACTTTTTTTTTCTTTGCCATTTTGAGTGGGAAATCCTTCAAATATCACCTTCTGCCCCTTTGATCCATACTCGTACACAGTCACCTTATATTCCTTCAAATGATTTTGGAATATTTTTAACTCCGGAATTCCACAACCTTCAGCCGGTACTGTGATGTGTGCATCATCTACAAGTTTAAGGGCTTTTTGGGTTTGAATTTTCCCGATGTCTCGTCTGACTTTCACCTTAAGGTAGTTTTCGTTGTCTGCATATACTTTACCGACAACTAAGGCTCGAGGCAAACACAAATTGTCATTATTTTTTATGTTTATTATTCCTCGGCGTTTAATACATTCCTCAGTGAATGTATTGTATTTTCCACTTTGTGTTTTTCCTTGTCCTGAAGGGAGTTTAACCGACGTTATGGTGAGAGAAAAATCATCGGTGCTTATTCCTTCCGAATTGCTCTGAAAGATCTTCGAAATCATCTCCCATACATCGCTGAATTTCAAATTTGAGCAATCCTTGAAATTGATCCACCCGTTCCCTCGTTCAGCTGCGAAACTCTTACCGCTAAAAGTGATTCCCACTTTATCTTCAGGGCTAAGACCTGTTAGCGCATGTTTAAACATGTCGTTCACTGCTTCTCTAATCCATGACGTTGGTTCCTCTTTTTCTGGAATGGGTCTGATTTTGAACTGGATTTTTCGACTCTTTAAATCAAACCGCTTCACTCGCGACTCCAAGTCACTGATTATTTGGATTCGCTAGAAAAATTAACAAACAGAAAAAACAAAATGTTGTTGAAAAAAAACTAAAACCGAAAAACAATCAGAAAGCAAAAGAATTTTAGTGAAAATCTGAGCAACGACATCAGAAAAAACCAAAACAACCAAATAAATAATACAAAACAGAATTCATTTTAAAATAAGATCAATTTTTTTTTATTTATATAAAGATTTATAAAATATATGTTTTTGTGTGTTGGTAATTTCGATGGGGGGCTGGTTTACCTCTACTTTTTCTTTCGCCAGCTTTTCTTGCAACTCTTTCTGCAACTCCTCACGAATTCTACGTCGCTCCTGTTCTTGATGTTGTTCTTGTTGTAATTCTTCTTCTTCGTCTTCTTCTTCTATGTTGTTGTCTCGATTTTTATCGTGAAAATCGATTTTGAATGTGGAGCCGTAGGGTTCTACCACTTCTAATGCCAGTTTTGGCAAATCTGCAATGTCTTCGTCGTTGAATTGCACGTTACATCTTTTCGGGAGGAATACTTTTATATCCTCCAGCTCGAGAAGTATTTGCGGCCCATAGGGATTTGGTTCGCGTATAGCTTTCACTATGTTGTACCTCTTTTTCAACGTCAATTTGCTCATTGACAGTCGAGGCTTCTTAATATCTTGGAAGACATTGGCGTTTCTGCGAATTCTGTTGAGGATTGATGACATCTCGAGTTTTTTAAAAAATTTAAAATTTTAATACCGAACTTTTGGGTGTTGAAAGACAACTGAATTTGAAATTTTCGAATGACCAGGTTTTATACTCTTCAAAGAGATGGTGTTCATCGTGGGAATGGCATTTTTATTCTTTTTTATGGTAAACTCGGTTAATGATTTAAAAAACTGGAGTAGAGTTCTTAAGTATCATTTTTCAAGTATCGAATTCTCCAACTAATTTCTTCGATTTTTATTCTCGTCACGGTAATCAGTTCTTCTAAGTTTTATTATAATTTTTAAAATGCTAAGAATCAGTTTGCTTGCTTTTTCCTTCATGGTGATATATTTTATGACTTGGAGTTCGTCTTATATGTTCATTTTAAGACTTCAAAATCAAATTACTTTGTAATTTATTATGTAATTTCAAATCTTTTCTACTTTAATAGGTTAAGTTAATAAGTGTAGTCGTATTTTGAACACTGGAAAAATATACTCTCTGCATTTAATTGCTCTTTTTATGACTTACATTCTTTTAAATAGTTCCAAAAATTTTTCGATGAATGACATTTTAAAGTGTTCGGAACACTTGCTACTTATTTTATTTGAAATATTCTTATTCATCCTTAAGACTTGAGAAATCCAATTACATTTGTAATTTATTAGACGATTTGGGTTTCAAGTGAATTCCATCATTCCATGTTCTCTTCTACGGAGTCAATATATCCGTTGACACACAAATATAAAAGGTATACCTATCTAGCTATAGCGATAATTTAAACATATCTCTCCATAAAAAAAAAAATTACTTAAACCACTAACGACTTTCGACGACTTCATATTTCCATTGATTTGTATGCCATTGAATTAAGGCACATTTTAGTGCCACTAAAACTACGAGAACGTACATGGAACACTTTTCTCATGTCCATAAGTTATCCACAACAAAATTTCTTTTACATTCATGACCATCCTACTCCATCTCAAATAACAACACAATCAACGCTAACGTGTTAATATATCCTATGACACACAGCTATAAAATACCTACATCTAGCTATGGCCACCCTTCAAACACAGCAACGACCTATATTCTATTTTTAAGTAATGCTCTTGTGTCATATTTTCTAATACCGATCCTCAGTGACATTGCATAATAAACACACACAGCAGCTCCTCAAAAGATCCCTTTTCACATTCATGACCAGCACCCTATGATGCCATCTCAAATCACACCAAACAGACCAACCCTAGAAAACACTCCCTTCTTCAGTGAAAAAGGTCGTAAGGAAAAATGCTTGTGCGCTACAGAGAGAGAAACAATCTTAATTGTTTTTTTTTTTTTTTTTTTTTTTTTTTTTTTGTTTTGCTTCTAAAAATAGATATTATACATACATGTTAAGAATATATAGGATCTCAAAATAACGTTATTTTTGCGAAAAAACGCTTCCTTCAAAAGATACAGCCTTTCAAAGTTTTTGACCGACATCTCATAATGTCTTCTCATACCACCACCAAACACACCAACATCAAAACATTCTTTTTGAATGAAGAAATATCCTTAAGAAAAATCTCAATCTACTTGTGCGCGCATCGTACCCGACATAAAAAAAAGCAATTAAAAAGTCGTTAAAAGATAAAACGACCTACAGTCTATTTTTTTTTTTTTTAAGAAATGCTCTGGTGTTATATTTTCTAATACCGATCCTCCAGTGACATTGCATAGCAAGCAAACACACACACTGTACCTCCTTAAAAAGATCCCTTGCACATTTATGACCTACATCTTATAATGTCATCTAAAACCACCACCAAACAGACCAACATCTAAACATTCTTTTTTGAATGAAAAAGATCCTACAAAAAAATCTCAATCTACTTGTGCGCGCCTCGTGCCCGACATAAAAAAAAAAAAACAATTAAAAAGTCGTTAAAAGATAAAACTGAAGCGACTTGGGCGCCACTCGGCCCGACAAAGAAAAACAAACCAATTAATAAACAATTAAAAACCGATTAAATAAAAAACAATTAAAAAGGTCGTAAAAAAAGTTCCCAGTCTCAAGTGTCCTAGTACCTACTAAAGTGTTTTAAACTGCAAGAGCAAGTACGTGCGACCCCAGTCGTGCATTTTATTATTCCTGCAGGGAATGAGACCTATTTGGTCTCATTCGATACGAACAACATAAAAGAATTTATAACCCTTTTTATGAAAAGATGAGTATTTTATCAGTACAACAAGTACCTTAATAATAAGCGTCAAAATATTAAAAATAATATGGTATGCTTATAAGATTTGACAAGGAATAAGAGGCGTACGTTGAGTTGCCGGGGCCCTGGGGCAAGAGGCAAGACTTAATTTTAGGCTCCTTTGATATTTGGGAGCTCCTTTGATATAGAAAATAAGAACAAATTAAAAGTACGTATTCGTCATACTTTTGTTTTTTGGGTCCCTGATGTATCATTTGTTGGTCGTCGGCACACGGGTGTGAATTTGGCAGGACAAAAATGAAAAGTGGTCACAGAAAAGTGTCTTTATAAGGGTGAAAAAACATTTTTTTGGAATTGTGAATACAGTATTCGAATTTCTCGGAATTCTACATCAATTTCATATATGATTCTCCATAAAATAGTGAGACCGAAAAAAGTTCTAGCGCCATGAAAAGTATATAAATCAAATTCGCAAAAAAGAGGTGTGTCTACAGAGGGTTAAGATTATTCAAGTAACATTTTTGGGGCTATAAGACAATATACACTTAGGAGCAAAAAATGGAATCAAACTTTGAGTTCTGTAAAAACGAAAATTCGTGAGGATGCAATTGACACACATGAATTTTAATTGCACCATTTAAAAGCTTAAAACAAAAGCTTTAAATCAATGGTAGACACTTAAAAACCCGTTCACTTTATAAAGATCCAATCAACATAAATGAAGTATGTAAGGAAAAAAAACTGAAATTGAAACATGGAGAATATCTGAAAAATTTACCATTTTAAAAAAATGAAGTGCAATTTATTGACAGACAACGTCAATAGTAACGTAAGGAAAAAAAACTGAAATTGAAGCAGAGAGTATCAAGAAAATTTAACATTAAACAAAAATGAAGTGCAATTAATTGACAGATAGCGATGAAACTATCGTACGCATTATTATGTTTTTACCAACAATTCAAAGTAAAAAATCCAAGCTTTTAGATGAGACCATGAGATTTGAAGAAACTTTATTTTATCCATTGCATTTTTTGTTTTAAATAAAAATAATTTATTTGATTCCGTTTTTTTGCTCCTAAGTGTAATTAAAATTTAATAGTTCACGTAGCACAGTATTATTGAGTTAAATGTGAAGATTTGGAATCAGAACCGAAACACCCTTTAAATATTTGTAATCAAATACCTGTGAGATTTGGGTGATAATATTGCACGTACACGGAAAAAAATAAAGAACTAGGGATAGGATTAAATCTTTTGAAAATAATAAGACTTTTAATAAAAATAAATGGAATGGAAAGCATTCTTATTGATATTTAAAGATTTAATAAGAAGATTCTTTTCATTTAATTTTGTTTGTTGCTTTGTTTGGTTGCAAGGAATTAAGAAGGTTTGTCCACTTATCTTAAGGCGGCCGATTTTTTTTACAAAAAACTATCGAGAAATCCGGTTAATTTAAAACATAATCCTTAGTTTTTAAGATGTCTTTTTTCTTTGTTTAGTATGACAACCGAAAACTCAAATAATTTCCTAAAATCCCTACGGTGAAATGGTGTTTTTTTTTTAAGAAATGAAAACTTAGATTTTATAAGAAAAATTTTATTTTAATTTATCTGTTCCTAAATTTAAAAAAATTATAAAAATAAAAAATTAAAAATCATAAACAATTAATTTTATATGCGGTTTTAAGAACCATTATTTCTATTTAAAGACAACGGTGCTGTTTACAATAACATTTGACATCAATAAATAGTTTTTGAAAAAATAAATTTTCAAATGCAAAATTTCGAAAAATATGAATTAAACTATGCCGGGATATTTGGTGGAAGTTCAAACACCTTTTGCTTATCTTGACCATAATATGTACATATTTAATCACAAAATATATAGTTATGAATTCTAAGATTAAATCAATAGATTTTTTTGCTAAATTCATTCATTCTTAAATTATTTCTCAATTTCAATTAAAAACCTTACCCCTCACGTGCTCAAAAAATGATTTTCTGCTTAAATTTAAAATTTCCAAAAACGTTTATCAACGCATAGGATTAAATTGCCACTCATTTTTTTTAATTAAATTCATTTTTATCAGATCGTAGATACGGTTTAGTAATACAAAATGGCCTTTTTGTATGCAAATCACACAGTATGTTAATACTAGGTTCTGCTTCCACATTCATTCTTTTGTTTTTGTTTCAAATCGTTTTTTTTTTAAACTGTATTTACATAAAAAAGAAACTCCCCACCACACGTACAAAATCCTGACTCAATATACGCAAAATCATCAGCCCATATATTAGGTATATCTTAACTCTCAACACAATACTATACCTGAATATTTGATCATCAAACATTTGCAATTGTTTTATTAGTGGACTATTCCACTAATAAAACCCTTGCAAGCCTTAGTACAAAATTAATATATGTATTTCTTTATAAATAATAATAATTATATCTAACAAAATCCTTCTTTGTTAATAAACTAAAGTTGGAAACATATTTTTTGCAAAGAATAAAACTATGAAGCCTCATATCAGTTCATAAATCTGAAAGGAAAATTAACTGCCCAATTCTCTACTGATATCATCAAGTTATATAACTATGACGACTAGACTAAGCAAGTGTTACCCTTTTCGGAAGTAATTAGGAGTTCCCATGCCGCAAGGCATACTCTCTCAACTAGAAACGACGCTTGCAAGGTATTTCTGTGTGTACGAAGGACCACCAACGGACACTGCTTACTGTAAGAGGTATATAGTTTGGTCAGAGATTTATGTGAATTCCCTTGCGAGTGTTTTAAATTCCAGCTTCCAACTTCAAAGCCCTAGTGAACAACTAACAGTTCTGAAATACCTTCGTTGACTCTCAATAGAGTGGGTGGAGTAGGCAGTAAGGTAAATTGGATACCCTATCCCACATCCATGTTGGTTTCTGTTTGCAAATTGGTCTTGCTACAAACACCTACATTTTACATTTAACACTATACATATACTGTATATGCGAAATGAGTGATAGATATAGTGCTTAATTAAGGAACCAGACTGTCCAATGCCCTGAGTTTGTTTGAAAATTGAAATACACGCAAAGGACTATGGTGCTCCTTTAAAAAGGGCTGAAGTTGAACCTATCTAAATAATAGGAGCCAGCGTGATGCGGAGAAGAGGCAGTGGAGTATTTAATGAAATATTTGCTTTGTCGAAGGATCAATATTTCACTTTGAGTCTGAAAGAATTCTACGAAGCTTCAAACTCAGCACTAAAGTGTAGGATATTGATTTTCAGTAACTAAAATTGCATGAGTATTTTTCAGAAGCTTTGTTTCGGTTTCGATGCTTAAATTTTAACAAAAGTATGCTTTGCTATTTGGGTTCTATATTCTATATTTGGGAAAACAAGGGTTTTCTGTTGTGGTTTGCTAAGGGTTAATTAATTTTCATCGTCCTATCAAGTACCTACTTGGTCAGGGATATACGATGTTTATACAGCAGCACAAAGGAATTTTGCTTCTCTTTCTCGTCTCTAATGAGAATTCTTGGTCTAAATTATTTGATGTGGTTTGTTAAGAACATAAAAAAAAGTCAAGAGTTTCCTATTAAAATGACAAACCAAAAGTCTAAAATCAGATGAATGAGAAGGATACGGTTTACTAAGTAAGCAAATTGAAAAACATTCTTTATGTAAACATTTTGGTATGTACAAGTACATGCCGATACAAATAAACATACTATATCTTCCTGCATATTTCAATTCCAGAACATTAAAAAACATAATATTTGGGACAGGATTCATTATTGACCTCAGCTTGTGCGCAAACAGGCAGGCAATCAAGTTTATATCACTTGGATTGTTGGATAAATAATCAAGGAACAAAGTATAGTAATTTTATGTATACAATCCATAATTTGGAGAAAATTCAATTATTTATAGTTAACTGATAGCTTGTTAACAAATTTGACACCTTTAACAGTTTGTTTTTAAAATTGCGAATTAAATTAAAGATAAATCATTTGATTTAAGACTAAGAAATCAAATAACTAGATTTTAATTATTAGAAGTGATCATTTTGATACAATTCAACGTCTTCGAAGATTTTTGAAACTATCGTTTTGTTTTTTAAATGCAGAAAGGAAATTCATGTTTCTAGCTTTAACGATTTTGATATTGTATTGACATTTTCACCCAGCCAAGAGTAGATATATCGTCGCTTTCAAGGCAAAGTGGCATAATGTAAGTCGGAATTAACTAATTTTCAGGAGAGACATTTAAAATTTTTTTAATCATTAAAATATGATTTTCGTTGTCAATAAAAAACAAAACTCAAAAGTTATATAAACTGAAAAATTGATTTTTTTTGCTATGAAATGGTTTACTAAGTTTTATAGAAAACGCAATATTTAAAAAAAAATTGTTTGGAGTTATGCCGTTTTTCGACAAAAAAGAACTATTTTCGAAATTGTTTTTTTCTGCCCCTATGGAAAAAGTGCCGTTTTGCACGTTATTAAAAAACAAAACTAAAAATATAAAAATATTATATTATTTTATTTTATTTATTTTATAAAATAAATATTTTATTTATTTAACCTACAAAAAATGCAATTTTTCTAACATATTTATCTCTTTACCTCAGTTACAGAACCGGACTTACGAACAGATTAATACGACAAAATCCGAAATGGTGTAAAAATCTCACCGGGCATTTTCTTTATGGGGCATTTTCTTAGTTGTGCCGTTTTCCTCGAAAACACAAAAACAATCCTATCTACGATAACGGCATAACTAATGAAATGCCATTAATGTATACTTAATGACAGGGATATTTGTGGAAATTAACAGGGGCACTTTTTCATAACGTAAACGTGGGAACTAGAAGAAGTAGATTACACAGAAAAATTGCGTTTTTTTAATCAGTTCTGTGCTCTAAACTAAAAAATGACAAATTTCAACCTATGCCACTTTGCCTTGAAAGCGACGCCCTTACCTATAAAATTTCAGAAATTTGCAAAAAAAATAACATCGTAGCTAGATTTATCACCTCCAAAAACATATAAAACAACCTCATATATATTTAAAGTACCATGTAACCTGGAAGAATAGAAACGTGTGTTCATATAGAAGTGTGTGACACTTTAAAACCAACAATTCTAATTTAAAAAAGCTTTACGGAATAGAAGCATATTTCTAGCAGTTTTCTATTTTTAATTTTTTATCAGAAAGAGTTACCAAGTGCATTTTTTTTTAAACAAAAGAATTTTATAGGTAACGCTAACCCTGAAAATATACACAAGAAATTATATTCCTATTTTAAGATGGCTTCTATACTTTATGTTTTTAATATACCTACATAGTTTGATTTAAATTTAATTATTTTTGAATTAAAAAAAAAAATAAATAAAATAAAACGAGTACCTATTTAATTTCAATTCTTCCCATTTTGCCAAGATAAAACTAGATTTTGAGTGGTAAGGAATTATAAGTTATTACTTTTGATAATATTTTAATGTTTTTTTTTTTCCTAAATAAGATTTTTAATACAAAAATATTTGAAATTGATAACAAAAAAAATTTAAAAATTGTGTAATTTTTTTCAATATAATAAAATAAAACTTCATTTTAGAAATTCTTATAAAATTTTTTTTCTAGGGTGAGATTTTAATACAAATTCCGACACTTAAACCGAAGTTTCAACTATAACTATGATGGGAGGTGAGTTAAAAGCAAAACCATTATGACGGCGATTTTCCTATAATCAACCATCAATGCTACTGCATTTGTGGTCGCTAAACCCAATATCACTCAATGCCATAGCACAATCAATCACCGATCTGTGTTTGGTTAAAATGGTGCAACCACAACACTGAACGAATCCTGTCCCGAAAACATAATCTCTTCAGTAGGCGTCCTTTTGGTGGTGATGAGGCTCTAAAGCTCCTCCTTTGAGGTTTGTGGTGAGTGTATGCTTTTCTGTTTAATGGATACACTGTATACCTTACCTTAAATAATTTGATAAAACGGGTTGCCTCTTTAATGAATATTTTATTACTTAATTTCCATCAAGGATATTCTATACTATCTAAATATATATGTAACTTGTTGAAATAAACATACAAATACCGACATAAGTATTAGTATATAACATTTACGATTAACTTAAGCTTGAGCGTGTGTGCTTGTTTAGTTAGTGGTCAAATAAAAAAGGGTAATTACTATCAAACTAGCAGTCGATGTTAAAGTTATAATTCATCATAATAATGCAAGAAACCTAGATCCATTGATTGTGTTTAAGAGCGGAATAATTGGTTTTAGTTTGTGTGATAGCATAATGGTATTTAGTGCGATTAGAGTCATAGCCTATACATTATTGTATTAAATTTCTTTTTGTGTATAATTGAAAAACACACTTGGAGCTAACACACAATATACACACTAGAAACTAGTTTGGAATAGAGATGCGCAAAACAGTTCCAAAGCCGGAACGAACATGGAACGGTTCTTTTTTCGGTCGGAACTAGTTCCTGGAACTAGTTCCGCGGAACTATCAAGAATTTGAGTTTTTTTCAGGAAAATGCACCAAAAAAAGAAATAGTATGATATTGAATATTTTTTCCGTCTAGTTCTACAGAACTATCAATAATTTGAGTTTTTTTTTCAGGAAAATGTATCAAAAAAAGAAATAGTATGGAATTGAATATTTTTTCCTTCTAGTTCCTGGAACTAGTTCCGCGGAACTATCAAGAATTTGAGTTTTTTTTTTGGAAAATGCAGCAAAAAAAGAAATAGTATGAAATTGAATATTTTTTCCTTCTAGTTCCTGGAACTAGTTCCGCGGAACTATCAAGAATTTGAGTTTTTTTTTCAGGAAAATGTATCAAAAAAAGAAATAGTATGAAATTGAATATTTTTTCCTTCTAGTTCCTGGAACTAGTTCCGCGGAACTATCAAGAATTTGAGTTTTTTTTTTAGGAAAATGCACCAAAAAAAGAAATAGTATGAAATTGAATATTTTTTCATTCTAGTTCCTGGAACTAGTTCCGCGGAACTATCAATAATTTGAGTTTTTTTTAGGAAAATGCACCAAAAAAAGAAATAGTATGAAATTGAATATTTTTTCATTCTAGTTCCTGGAACTAGTTCCGCGGAACTATCAATAATTTGAGTTTTTTTTAGGAAAATGCACCAAAAAAAGAAATAGTATGAAATTGAATATTTTTTCATTCTAGTTCCTGGAACTAGTTCCGCGGAACTATCAAGAATTTGAGTTTTTTTTTTGGAAAATGCAGCAAAAAAAGAAATAGTATGAAATTGAATATTTTTTCCTTCTAGTTCCTGGAACTAGTTCCGCGGAACTATCAATAATTTGAGTTTTTTTTATGAAAATGCACCAAAAAAAGAAATAGTATGATATTGAATATATTTTTCTTCTAGTTCCTGGAACTAGTTCCGCGGAACTATCAAGAATTTGAGTTTTTTTTTAGGAAAATGCACCAAAAAAAGAAATAGTATGATATTGAATATTTTTTCCTTCTAGTTCCTGGAACTAGTTCCGCGGAACTATCAAGAATTTTTTCCTGATGGAAGACATGAAACTGGAACTATTAATGTAGTTCCATGTCCATGAGCATGATTCATAAGAGTGTATTTGTGGTTTTGGTTTGTGAATTTTGAATGACGCTCAACTCGTTCGCATCCATGTGTGTTGGCTTTGGATGAGAATTCTATGACATGCGTGTGTGTATTGTGTATTTCAAACAGTCAGAGACATGTTCGCTTTCGTTTTGTTTCTTGTTCCTCTTCTTCTTTCTTTCTTTTGTGTGTGGCTGTGTCGGAACGATGGAACTGTTTAAATTAATTTTGTGGAACGAGTGGAACTAGTTCCGAGTGAGGAACTAGTTCCAGGAACTATTTGGCTCCGGAACTACCCATCTCTAGTTTGGAATTGAAGCATAATGGGTGTTCATTGCCATTCGAAAAAGGGATTAGTCGGAATGTGAAATTAAAGCCTGCCAGGAACAGAAATAATTTAACATATTGATTGTAGGAATAAGTTCCTTTTACAAATAAGAGATTGATACTGTTTTGGAATTCACGAATAATATACCAATTCTTAGGATCTGTGATATTAAATATATAATATGCTATTGTTATAAGATATTATCATTTTAATTATTTATTTAATGACCTAGGTATATATATAGATCATGAAATAAAGTTAAAATCTGATCGAAACTTCGCTATTGTTATAAAGAGGAGAGGGACCAAGACGATTCCCGGTTGCACATCAGCTTTGATAAGGATGGGAATTCTTCGGTGAATCCTGTAGAGCATACTCAATTTATTGTTTTATCATGCTCGTACCTGGTTGATAATAATGTTACCCGCAAGTAGATTTCCAGAACTGCTTGTTGCCTTATTACAACCCTTATCAAAACTCGTGTTTGTCTGCCAAAAAAACAGTCGTTTTATCCATGAATTCTTAATACAATTCTTTAATTTCATACAAAACACTCTCTAGAGAGAGAGAGAGAGAGAGAGAGAGAGAGAGAGAGAGAGAGAGAGAGAGAGAGAGAGAGAGAGAGAGAGAGAGAGAAAGACAAACTCAATCATTTCAAAACACTTAAATGCTGACGCACTAAATCTGTCCCGTACATAGATTCAACTATTGTTTTATTGGTATGTAGATTATGAAGCGTTCAGAATAATAATTATGGGTCAAGTCCACTTCTCTATAGGTTGCATGTTCTAAGGTCTTAAAAATAAAGGGTTTCGTTTTAGATCAAATAGAATGAAAGAAAGAAATTTTGGAGCTATAGAGCAATTGATCTGTGAAACATTTATTTTAAAAGATTCTTTAGTTCCTTAGAGAAAGCTTTTCAAAGTTCAAAATAATGCACAAATTTCAAATGGACTTGACCCATTATTATTCTGAACGCCTCATATGTCGTCAACTCTTGGTCTTCTAGGTACTACTTAATTAAAATCCAGTAAGTGGTGGTGGTGTTATTTATTTCTGAAGATCTCAATATAAAAAAAAACGAGAAAGAAAATAAAACTCTATATACTTAATTTAACTTTATTGCATGAATGCTGAACTTAGACTAATCTCATTCTTTTAATTACTTCATTTACATCGCATGCTTCCTTCATATTTATTATAATTCTTTTTTACTTATATTCTCTTATACAGCGCTTATGCAGCGCTTTGGTAAAGTGAACAATCTACTACACCCCTTCTCGATGCATAAGTCCCAACTTCTCGGTCAGGTACTGGAATTGTGGTTTAGCCAGAGGTTTTGTAAGAATATCTGCTTCTTGATCTTTTGTATTAACATAATGCAATGTGACATCACCTTCATCTACTTTCTGCCGAATGAAATGATGCTTGACATCAATATGCTTTACACGTTTGTTTTCCATGTTACAAGCCATTTTGATACAGCTCTGGTTATCTTCAAATATAGGTATAACATCAACATCAATTAGCAAATCAGCCAGCAACCCACGTAACCAAACACCTTCCTGTACAGCTAGTGCCAAAGCTACATATTCAGCTTCAGTAGTTGAACATGCAACAACTTGTTGTTTCTTTGACGTCCAGCTTACAACGTTTCCAAAAACTTTGAATAGAAAACCACTAGTGGATTTCCTATCGGTTTCATCCGAAGCGTAATCTGCGTCAACAAATCCCAATAATGGTTTTGCTTCTGGATTTTTTTTATAAACCAGCTCATAATCCATCGTGGCCTTCAAGTAACGCACCAACCTCTTTCCGCATTTCCAGTGATCTACACCTGGGGAGTCTTGATAGCGACTCAGCTGAGATATGGCAAAACATATATCTGGTCGGCTGCAGAGCATAATGTACATGACCTTACCAATGAGCTCTCTATATGGTACCGATATTTTTTTATCATTTTCAATTCTCTTGAGTTTTATCGACTGGTTTATAGGAGTAGAAACTCCGTTGCAATCTCTCATATTCATGTATATGAGTAAATCTTTAATAGATTTCTTTTGGCACATACTCAACCATGACTCTTCAATATTATGTTTGATTCCTATACCAAGGAATTGCTCAAGTTCTAAAAATTCTTTCATCTCAAACTCTTTTTCCAACATACTCTTGACTTCAGCATGCTCTTCTTTGTTGCTGCTTATGAACAAAAGATCGTCAACATACAGAAATAAATAGTTGACATTATCATTGCACTCTCTTACATATATACAGTAATCATGTTGTGCTCTCACAAATCCAATTTTAACAGCTATGTCAGGAAACTTACGATACCAGCAAAGAGGGGACTGCTTCAGTCCATACGAAGACTTTTTTAATTTGCATATCATATCGTGTTCAACAGTCATACCCTCAGGAGCTTGCATGTACACCGTCTCTTGCAATTCTCCATTAAGAAAGGCTGTTCGTACATCCATTTGAGAAATGAAATAGCCTTTATGTACAGCCACTGACAACACAGTTCGAATAGCAGCCAACTTTGCCACAGGAGCATATGTTTGGTCGTAATCAATGCCATACTCTTGATTACACCCCCTTGCAACCAAACGTGCCTTATATGTATGAGGTTTACCATTTGTGTCGGTCTTTAGCTTAAAAACCCATCTACAGCTGATTATTTTCATGTCGGGCTTCCTCTTCACCAGCTCGAAGGTATCGTTCGTTTTTAACGATCGTAATTCATCTAAAACAGCGGCTTTCCAATGCTCCCGGTCAGGTCTCAGATCTATTTCTTTAAAATTCTTCGGTTCAGCTGAAAAATTAAACTGGGACAGATTTATCTGTTCAAAATCATTATTATAAGCTAACTTGCCTGGAGCTCTGCGCTCACGACAGCTCTGCCTTTGACTTGCCAAATTTTTGTGCTGTCGGAGCGCCAACTGGGGTCCATCTTCAGAAGCAGATTCAAAGTTAGAATCTGTTGAATCTTCACTATTCTGCACCACCGTGTCATCAAACTCGTCTTCCCCCTCAACATCAGCAAATTCGTCCTCATCAGCAACGTCACCAGCAGTCACATCATCAGCAGTTTCTTCATGTTTTACAAATTCCCCTTCTGGAACTGACTTAACTCTTTCACCAACAACAATCGTCCTTGATTCATCATTATTCATGCCTCTTGCCGGAAAATACTGCTCATCGAACCTTACGTTCCTTGCAACAACTATTTTTCGTGAGTCTGAGTCCCACAGCCTGTAGCCATTAATTCCGTAGCCAACCATCATCATCGCCTTGCTTTTGGGATCAAATTTGGACCTTTTTTCTTTTTGTATATGTGCAAATGCTTGACATCCAAATATTCGCAGCTTCTTTATGTCTGGTTTTACACCAAACCATACTTCTGCAGGTGTTTTGTTGACAATACATCTCGTTGGACTCCTATTGAGTAGGTAGGTTGCAGTAAGAACTGCTTCACTCCACATTTCCTTTCTTACTCCAGAATCCATCATCATAGTCCTTGCTCTCTCTACTACGCTTCGGTTGAAGCGCTCCGCTACACCATTTTGTCTAGGACAATAACCAACTGTAGGCTCCAATTGAATACCCTTCGCGGCATAGAAGTTCTTTTGCTCATTCGACACATATTCAGTCCCTTGGTCACATCTCAAGTTAACGATCTTATGTCCAAACTTTGCTGTCACATGGCTCTCAAATTTTTTAAAGCACTGAAATACCTCAGATTTTTGTCGAATTAAAAACACTTGTGCGAAATGGCTAAAGTCATCAAGAAAAGTCACAAAGTACTTATGACCTTCATGTGTACTTGGCTTAATAGGTCCACACACATCGGTGTGAATTCTTTCTAGAATTCTAGTAGTTTTTGGCCTTTGCCCAGAAAATGGCATTTCTGCTTTGTGACCACGAATAAAATAAATTTCGAGACCCTTCTCTTGGAGTGCTTTTAGCGAAAGAAGGTTAACTCGTAGCTCTTTTGCGTACAACACTTCCTTCACCTCAATAGCTACCCTTTTTTCATCAACAAACGTATGTCCCTTCAACACTCCTTTATGTGTTGCTTTCATTGCACCACCCTCTTCAGCGGTACTAATTACCAAATGGTTCTCCAACTCCTCAACTTCTGTCAAAGCCTCAAGATCATTTGTTGCATGGCGTGTACTTCCCGAGTCTAACAACCAAACATTCCTTTCAGCATTCCCATTGGCCACCATAAATGCAACAGCGCTACTATCCCTAGAGTTTCTAGAAAATGACCCTTTTTTTTCGATAAGTCGGTTTTTGACGATTTTGGGGACAATTAAAACTTTTGTGTCCCCTTCTCTTACATTTAAAACATTCCCCAGAAAAGCGTGCAGAAAAAGCTGCGTCACCACCAACATCGGTTTCGACAGTTTCTTTGTTCACTTGCTGTCGCATCTCTTTATTCAATAAGCGGGACTTTGCATATTCCAAGGTTAAAGTGTCATCTGGCATATTTTCAAGCGCTGTTATGAGCGGCTGAAAATCTTCTGGAAAAGATTTAAACAAGTAATAAATTATTTCTGTCGAATCTAATTTCGCTCCCGCTGCACTTAATTCCCTCGTGCATTCATCGAACTTGGTAAAATGCCTTTTCATGTCACTTCCCATCTCATATTTTAACCTATCTAAACGTGTGCGTAACATATTCTGCTTTGCCATATTTGTCCCTGAGAATGTGGTTACTAGGGCGCTCCACATATCTTTAGCTGTCGATTTACCTTTAATATACTCTAGATGATTATCATCAACTAGGCTTATTATTAAATTTTTTGCCTTAGAGTTTTTTTCTTCCCATCTAGCGGCATCTTGAGCTGCCGTTACCTCCGGTTTCTCATTCGATAGAACGTCGAGAACATTCTGCGCTTCAAGAAAGTTTTCAACTCTATACTTCCAAGAATCAAAATTACGCCCATCAAAAGGCTTTATTTTCGCAATAACTAATTCCATTACATTTGACATTTTGTTATGAGAGATCTGGGCCCATAACCTGAAGATCTCAATATAAAAAAACGAGAAAGAAAATAAAACTCTTTATACTTAATTTAACTTTATTGCATGAATGCTGAACTTAGACTAATCTCATTCTTTTAATTACTTCATTTACATCGCATGCTTCCTTCATATTTATTATAATTCTTTTTTACTTATATTCTCTTATACAGCGCTTATGCAGCGCTTTGGTAAAGTGAACAATCTACTACAATTTCAATAGATTAATTAATTATTTTTTTTGGTGGTGAACATAGATTTTAACTTGTCAAACTAAATTTCTTACAGCAAAGAGCAAACATTAGAAATTGCGGGAAAAGTCAGAATTTTTGTGAATTTTTCACTTGATCCTTTTTTTTTTATATTCACTGTTTTACTTAGCTATTTAACAATCATTTTAAGTTACTTAAACAAATTTATTCCACCTATCAACGAATAAGATACATATCGTTTTGAAACATTTTGAAACTGATTCCTACGTAGCTACGTTTTTAGTGGAATCATAAGTAATTGTGTAACAGCTTATACCTACCAAAATTAGTTCTTTAAATTCAAGTAATTGCGTTTTCAATTTTCCATTTTTATTTCACAACATAAACATAAACATTAGCATAAACTTTATTCATAAATTTAAATGAAATTATATAGGTACACTTGCAACTGAAAGAGAGCTCAGTTTATTTATTTTAGCTTCAACACTGAAAGGAAATGTTAAATAATTTTTTGTTTGCATTAAGTCTGAGCTTAAGAAGATTGTTTTTTTGTTCTTTTTTATTTTATTTAATGTACTTACAGCTCTGCTCTTAATATGCAGAGTACACATAAACGTGACAAAGTACTTGACAGCGGAAGGGAAGACACTTTATCACACAAGAAAATCGTTAATAAAAATACCATAAATCTTGCACATTCCCAAAGAAACATGCAAATCCGTACCAAGTTGATTGTATTTTCGTTCTTTGATTCGGTTTTAGAATTTGATGTTATTTGTTTTTTTCTTTAACATCAAACACTTGTGTTGAAACTCTCCAAAGCTGGATTTTTCCATAAGCAAAGTTAAGTGTTTTTTTTTTTTTTTTGGAGAGTAAAAATTAAGTACCTACCTTAGCAATATCTGAAAGATTTTATTTAATAAATAAAATAAAAATACTTAAGGCATACAAATAAAACCTGTCAGCAGTTTTCCAAACAACCAACATGTTGAAGTAGGTACTGGTACATGTTGGATTTCATTCGTAATATCACAAGAAAAACAAAAGTTAGTTATGGAATTGCAGATCTCAATAATACAGTTCTTCTAATAGGGGAAATTTTCTGAAGTGAATAGTGAATCATGTTCAATTTACTCTCTGCCTCATTTTAGCAAAGTTTAAATTTTAAATTTTCAGTTTTCCTATAAGAATCACTTGAATTTCTTCTTATATTTCATTGCCACAAGACAGTCACCCCGGACTTTAAGAACGTAGATGTAGATTAAAGTGAAAGTTTTGTTTTTTCCCTCGTTTATGAAAATTGCAAACGGGAATGTCCGGTGTATAGGTATTACATAAATTTTATTGATCTCCAACAATTATTTCCTTTGGTGTTAAACCTCAGACCGCTCAAACACGGGTAGGGAAAGTAGAAGAAGAAAGATATAAGTCATTGATTTATTCTGTTACTCTTCAAAACTGTCTTACTTTTTATAAATAACATAATAGCAGGATTATTTTTATTTATCAGCAAGGTAAAGTTGGAAAGTGAACAAATGAAGAGTTCTCATTTTATTGCCGATCAAATTTAGTTAGTATTTCATAAATTTTACATCGAAAAAGTACAAGTTCAAATCAGTAGGTATCTACAAACACAAAATTTTAGTTTTTATTTTTTTTTTTATAAAAAAGAGAATTTTTTGAAAAAAAAATATTTTTATAGCTACTATAGGTACTTTTTCAGGTTATGGTAACCATCAGACCATGGTAGGGTTGCTTCAACATCGATAGTCTATCGATAGTAGATTTTGATTCCACTAGTTTATTAGTTTTAAATGTCATTATCTTCTTCTTCCTTTTTCTCGGCGCTGTTATGATCTCGATGTCGAGGGGATCATAACCTTCCCACGTTACTGCTTCACACTAGTGATCCGCCTGTGGGGTTCGCCGGGTTGACCTCAGAAATCGGCGGCAAGCCTCCCGGTTTTGTATTGTTCCGTTTCTGAGGCCAACTGAATGCTGGTGTTTTTGCATTTGCTTGTACCAGGAGTTTTTAGGCCTACCTTTCTTTTTATTTCGTGTTGGAACGTTATATGATATTGCTTTATTGACGGGGTTCTCAGGATCTCTCCTTTGAACATGGCAATACCAACTGAGTCGGTCGTGTTCAATTTTTTGGGAGATGGTATTTTTAACATGAAGGCTTCCTCGGATCTTTGTAGGTACTTCTAATTCTATCAAGCTTTGTTACTCCTGCTGTCATGCGAAGCATCTTCATCTCAGCTGCCGTTAACTTACTCTCATACTTTTTGTACATTGTCCAACATTGTGAACCGTATGTGAGTGCTGGACGCACAACTGCGGTGTAGAGCCTTCCTTTCAGCTTTGGGGGCATTTTTCGATCACAGAAGATAGCAGAATTTTCCCGCCACTTCATCCACCCTACGCTTACGCGATGATTGATATCGTCATCACAAGTACCTTCGTTATTTATCATAGACCCCAGATATTTAAACTTTTCACACTTGGGAAGCACTACACCGTTCAAATAAATGTCAGGAATAGGCCTGTGTGGATCAGAAAATGGGCAGCATAGGTATTCTGTCTTTTTCGCGCTTATGCAGTACCCACTACCTTCTAGAACATCCACCCATACATCAAGTGCTCGTTGCAGGGATATCGGGTCTTCACTTATGATGGCTCCATCGTCAGCAAAGAATAACTGATGCACTTTTGGGTCCGTCACTTTGCCTTCGAGCAGGTAATCAAGAACGGTAATAAAGAGCAGAGGACTCAAGACGCTTCCCTGGTGTACACCTACTGTGATTTCGAATTCTTCGGTGACTCCAGCTGCACATCTTACTTTAGTAACTGCTCCATCATACATGTCCATAATTATCCGCACATAGGTTTCCGGAACTCCTCGTTGTCTGAGGGCCACCCATATCAGATCTCGTGGTTGTCGATCGAATGCCTTTTCATTATCAAGCACACTTTTTGTTTTTATGAAAATCACCACCAGATTTTCATCAAAATATCACTTTCCTTCACTCCACTTCGGATTTACCCTTTTTTTCTGGAGTGATGGAACGAAAATAATAGTAGATCTTAAAACTGTTGGTAATTTTTTATATGAAGAAAACCTTGCCATACAAATACTAAAACAAATGTCAAGTACTTAAGTGTCCAAAAATAAGTACTAAAAAGGTACCTACTCTCATTGGAGAGGAGGAAAAGCGACACAGTCTTTGTCTCTGACCTGAAGTAAAATTGTGTTGTGTCTTTTGTCGTTGTCGTGTTCCTTCACTCCACTGAGGATTATACTCGAGATTTAACCTTTATTTCTAGAGTGATGTTGAATGATTGAGAGTTTTGTAATTTAATGTCTTTTTTCCATATGAAACCTGGAGATAAATTTTAGCTCCCATACAAATTATCGACTAAAATTTAGCTAAAATTAAGCCTGGACTCAGGCTTGAAAAAAAAAATGTTTTTTTCTTTTTTGTCGCTAAGGAACACAAAATCTTAAAAAGTTAAAAAAAAACTCTGGAGTAAAGGAAAGCTACATATACTCGTATGTATATGTTTTGTTTTTGTTCATGTTTCTGTTTCTGATTGGGTTACTAAAATTTGTTGAATTTTAAATACATATATTGTTTTTGATAAAGTCTGGTACGCAGATCGAGCTAAATTTTAGCCGAGCTAAAACTCCAATACAAATTATTATCGATAATTTGTATAGAATAAATTTTAGCTCGGAAAATTGTTTTCAATAATTTGTATGGGAGCAGGTTTCTGTTGAAAAAAAACATCGATAGTATCGATAGTTTTTTTTTTTTTTTGAAAAGTATCGATACTATCGAAACAGCTGACTATCGATGTTTAAGCCACTCAAGACCATGGACAAGAAACTTCATTGATTTTTTTAAAATGGCTGCTGCTATCGGTAAGGTTTTTAATACAATTTTATTAAAATTTTATATTTTTGTATTAAAAAAAAGAAGACGATAGTGTTTTATTTCAATTTTAACCAATAAAGTTATAACAATTTAGGTGGCTAAGAGTTAGTTTTTAATTCAAATTTCTTATTTAATTCTACTTTTTATTACAATTGAATGTTTTTTCTTATTAAAATTAAAGTTTTAAGTACAAAAATATTTGAAATTAATAAAATAAATTATTTAAAAACAGTGTAATAAAATCGCAATATTAAAAACTAATTTGTTTTTATTGAAAAAATACCTTGTTTAAATTTCAAACGATGTCTTAAAAACAACGGCAGCATTTTTAAATGTGTACAGGAAATGAACATTTCGTTAGTTGTCAAATGCACCTCACGCTAAAATACAATTTAGCATAATAACAATTTTCAGTTGTTTGTTTTTGTTCATACAAATTAGTTTTTTTCTTTGTTGCTCCTGAAAAGTTTTTGCCATTTGACTTTGATTCTTCTTGAATTTAAGTTCCCATATGGTCATAAAATCGTATTCCTAGTTATCAAAGCAGGGTAAATGCAATGAAAATGTCCGGCAACAAGAGAGATCTTCTTCAGCAATACCAAAAATTTAGTTAAGATTCTTTTATTTCCTTCTAACTAAAAATTTGTTTTGTCATTACTTTTTCATTATAATGTTGAAAACGGCTGCCATTACGTAAGAAATGTAATAACAATACCTATATAATATTTACGAGTATATATCTCGCTTCCGTGACAGTATTATCAATAATTTTTAAGATTTAAAAAACTCAGCCTTAGGTTCTTCATTAGCTTTTCGATCTTATCCAAAATATTTCAACCCACTAACAACAACAACAAAATATTAGTTCAATCCATGTACATTTTTTTCCAAACACTTTTTGTTTACACATATATTAGCTCAATATATGAGTGACACTAACCCTTAAAAAAATATTAACCGTTTTTATCATTATTGAATTCCAGGACCGCACATATTATAACATTCTTACAAAAGAAAAAGGACATTAAGATAACCAGTGACCTATACTACGACCATCCACACAGCCATTTCACACTTCCATTTATCTTTACGAATAACTGAGCAATCTTATCACTCCATTAAGTACATTCTTTGTCGCATGCTTTTAATCCAAATAAAAAAAAGCTACAGTTGCAGGAGCAAAAAACGTATTTTACTATAGCTCGCCATAACAGAATTTCCTTCTCTAGGACGACATCTTATAATAACTTCACTTACAGGCTTTTGAATATGCAGACCCAAGAATCCAAAGAACTAAAGGTACTGCAAACTGAGAGTTTGACTCCAGACTCCAGAGACACAAGTAATTTAAATGAAATTATCTTCTTGACGCTTTTCAAGAACAAATTTAAATTGCAAAGAGTATAGTGTAGTAGGGTAGCAGTGAATAGGTAGAGGTACTGAATTTTCACCGCAGCTCTTTTACATTATTTTCAAGCAGTTATCGTAGAGAAATTTCATCAATGTTGAAGAGGTATGTTACCATATGGAGTTTATTGCAAAAGAAGGTATGAAGAACTTTAAGGAGCATAGAAGTGGGTACGAAGTACGAGAAACATTGCTGAGTTATTTGTAAGTTGTGTCAAAGAAAGAGGGTACATAATCGAGATATAAAAAATGCAAAAGTCAAATTTCTTTTGATACACCAAGAGTTATTTCTTTTCCCCCGATTTCTACAATAATAGATCATCAGAACGCCTATGTCTATGCGGTCAGGGCCGTCTTAACCTATCCTTTTGGAAAGTAAAATAAGTACAATGGTTGGCTTAAAGGCAATGGTTATGGTTAAAAAGGGATGCCAATATATCGTTTCATATAAAGTAAAGGGGGTGCCAATAATACATGCATCGAGACATCAATCGTTGCCACTACCAATAATTGTACCCTGTATCCGTTATAGGTTTCAGTTTGAAGAATTGGAAAAAAGAGCTCAAACGGATTGATAGATTTGCTAAAAACTCGGTACAGACGATTTCTACGTAATTTTCAAGAGCCGTTTTTTTTTTATTTTTTGCCTTTTTATTTTAATGTCTCTTTTTCAAAGGATATCTCCAATATAAAGTTTTCGACATATTGCAATTTTCTCAAAAACGGATAACGATTTTGCTTTGAAAAAAAAATATGTTTTGCTGCAAATAAGGCCGCACTTTTGAAAGAAGAAAATTATTTTTTTACCGTTATTAACGGTATATTAACGGTACCTATGTACTTTCCATAGAACCGATTTCTTAATGAAAACGACACAACCGATTTTAATGAAAATTTTTACAAGAAAAGGTTTATACTGATATTAAAACTAAGAAAACTTAAAAAAAATTATTTTGGATTAAACAAAAAAATTGATTTTTTTTTTGAAAAACAATTTTTTTAAAAGTTATTCGATGAATTTTATGTGTCAATCTTTAAATACGAGAGCAATTCGCAATTCAAATTAAAACCATTGTACCATGGCGTTTTCCATTGAACCAAAACATTGATGTACCGTCGACGAGCTGGCAATACTTTTTTCTCAAACGTTTTCCAACGGAAAAAGTATTGATGTTTTTTGCCGACAAATTGATTCTTTTTCGTCTTTTAATACGAATCTACTCATATTTTTACACTGATTTTAACACGCACTACAAAATTGACAGTTTTGCAAACTTCAAACGAAATTATTATTTAAGGAAAAAGATAATGGAAGAGAATTCGTTGTTTTTATTAATAAATAATAAATAACACTGGTTAATAAAATTAAATTTTTTTTTGTTCCCGGTACAAAAATATACTTTTCTGAAGGTTTTCGGTGTGCTGAATTTGAATCCGAAGTCAGAAAAAATTGATCAGCCCCCGTTTTTGAAATATTATTACCGTTGGAAAATCCTACTTCGGACTACTTCGGACCTTATTCTTTTATATAAGGAAATTTTTAGAACATATTTAGTAACGGTTTCTATAAAAACTGTTTTCCTTCTTTCAAGACCTGTTTAAATCTTTCCGATATCTTTTTTACTGCCCGAGATATCTTCGGTTGTTTGGCTCATTATACACAGAGAAAAATAGACCACATAAAATAGAACAAAAACAATAAGATTTCTCTATGGTTTTCATCCAAGAAGGAAACCTTATTAAAACAATCGGGTTTTCCTTATTGTTTTAAAATCTGCAAAAAAATAAAAAAAAAGATGACAAGGCTGGGAATCGAACTGGAGACTTCAAATCATTAGTCGCCCACCTTACCACCTGAACCAACCTGCCAAGTTGCAAAAAAAAATCAACTTTTCAGTCAAATTTTAATAAGATTTTCTCTATAAAAATAATAAGAAATCTCCTTAAAAAAACCTTATTAATCGTTGATTTTAATAAGATTTCCTTATGAAATGTATGGACGGTAAAACAATATGGCAATCTGTTAGTTTTTAGCGGGTCATATTTTTCTCTGTGTATCTACCATAGAAATTATAACGTCATTATCTCCTTTATGATATATGAGGCCAAAGCCACTAACTTCATTTTAAGATATCTCGTGCAATAACAAAGATATCGGAAAGATTTAAAAAGTTCTTGAAAGAAGGATAATAGTTCTAGAAACCGTTACTAAATATCTTCTAACAATTTTCCTTATATTTAAGAATAAGGTCCGAAGTAGTCAAAAAAAGTTTTTTTTGCATTTTCTAACGGTAATATTTCAAAAACGGGAGCTGATCAATTTTTTCTGACTTCGGATTCGAGTTCAACACACTGAAAACCTTCAGAAAAGAATATTTTTGTTTCGGCAACAGAACCCTTGTTAACCAGTGTAATCTTACCTACAGTGGAAAAAAAGGTATTTTTCTTGTTTTTTGAAAATATTATTGTCCTATTTTTTTTTTTTTTTGAAAATTGAATTTGGGTTTGGTGGTTTGGATTTAAAATTTTGTCCGCATACAACGCCACATAGTTTGTTTTATTTTTGAAAACATATATTTTCCGTATAGGTGTAGAAAAAAATTTATTTGATTGTTTGTTGCCATATAAAAACTAAAATTTTTTGGTAGATGGTCTGACCGACAAAAATGTTTTGAGAATATAATATTCGTTCCTACGGGGCCCCCCTGAGAATGGGGGCCCTGGGCACGGGCCCGTGTGCCCTTATGGTAAAGACGGCATTGTATGCGGTACACAAGGCCTAGCCATCTCATGCGCCTGACTTCCTTCACTTCGCCTAGATATAGCCCAGTAGAATTAAACATTTCAAATGGAAAAAATTAGATCGTGCAATTTTTTTTCATAGGATGATAGAGGGGATCACTGGGAGCTTAAAACCAGTTTTTCGGGAAAATCGACCTTGTGCTTAAGCTGCCATCTTGGATTAAAGGTAAAAAACGTTTTAGTGAATAACTCGGCCATTTTTGATTTTTGACAAAAATTATATATGTAAAACTTGTAGAAAATTTTATTTTCTATAACTTTTGTCTTAATAATTTTTTCTATGTGACCTATATTGTTCGAGTTAATTTGAAAAAACTATACCCCTACTCAGCTTAAACTTTATACCCGCTTTGATTATAGATTTTAAGATCAACGCAATATGAGAGTGTTTTTATATGTTTTTGGGGATGATAAATCTAGCTGCAATGTTAGTTTTTGCAAATTCCTGAAATTTTATAAACAAAAGGAACTATCTCAAAATCGGTAAGTGTCGTTTTAAAAAAAATTAGTAAATATTATAATTGATGTCTAGCAAGACAAGCAAGTCTTTGAAATTTTCAAATCGGTTCATTAATGCCTGAGATATGACCAATTGTTTATAATAAAAGCTTAAAAGAGAGAGTGAGTTATAAACAATTTATCATATCTCAGGCATTAATGAACCGATTTGAAAATTTCAAAGACTTGCTTGTCTTGCTAGACATCACATATAATATTTACTAATTTTTTTTAAAACGACACTTACCGATTTTGAGATAGTTCCTTTTGTTTATAAAATTTCAGGAATTTGCAAAAACTAACATTGCAGCTAGATTTATCATCCCCAAAAACATATAAAAACACTCTCATATTGCGTTGATCTTAAAATCTATAATCAAAGCGGGTATAAAGTTTAAGCTGAGTAGGGGTATAGTTTTTTCAAATTAACTCGAACAATATAGGTCACATAGAAAAATTTATTAAGACAAAAGTTATAGAAAATAAAATTTTCTACAAGTTTTACATATATAATTTTTGTCAAAAATCAAAAATGGCCGAGTTATTCACTAAAACGTGTTTTACCTTTAATCCAAGATGGCGGCTTAAGCACAAGGTCGATTTTCCCGAAAAACTGGTTTTAAGCTCCCAGTGATCCCCTCTATCATCCTATGAAAAAAAATTGCACGATCTAATTATTTCCATTTCAGCTTAATTTTTTGTACATCCCGACTGGGCTAATAGGGTTAGCGCAAATGTTGGCCAATATCGCTGACATTGAATATAGTACAATCTGCCTTTGGGTGGAGTTGGTTTCTTCTTCGCCATTGTAGAGATTGCAGAAGTCATTTCTCCCAATTTTCAGTATCGCTTCTGACTCTACTACTTGTTCGTCTTTGTAGGCTTCAGTTCTCGGTTTCCTTCTGCTAAAACTTTCAAACATCACTATTCAGATAAAATAAGTTTCAGTTTAATATTAAAGAACCCAAATTAAATTTGGTAACTGAAATAAACAGAAAATCTTAAGCCCTTTGAAGAAATTATACTGTTGCTAATAATAAGCAACAGTAGAAATCTAAAAATATTTTAATGCCACTTCTGAAAAATAAAAAATTAGAATTATTTTTTATTTAGCTACATATAATTGAATAAGGTCGTATTTGAAAAGATCTGAAAATAAGCAAACTCTACATACCCTTAAAATTTGGCCAGAAGATGCTGATGTTGAAAATCCTATTAATCGAATCTATTAAAGACACATTTCCCATCCTCATTTTGTTTAGAGAAATTAAATTATCTGCAATAAAAACTGAATTTCAAATATAACATAAGATATTTTTCTGGCAACTTTAATCTATAAAAAAAGCTTTTCATTGCGGAAATAAATAAATTCAATTTTCTTGTAAAATGTAGTTTTGTAAAGTTTCTATTCAATATTTAAGTAGGTTTTGAACAAACACAAATAAATACTTCTGCATCTGAATGAAGCTTTGTTTTGGAAAATAAACTTCACATAAAACAATAATAATCCTCTATACAGACTTTCTTAACTTACTCTATATTCTAGTTGTCTTGTTTACTCAAAGAAAGTTGAATTTAAGTTTCTTTTTATATTAATCAAATGCAAATTGAAATTCCTCAGAAAAATACAATTTCATAAATATTTTTTATTAAAAAATAAATGTTTTTCTTGGGAGCTCCTTTTTGCAAAAGAAAACATTTTTATTTGTTTTTGTTTGCCTCCCCTCAATATGTATGGAGATAGTATTCTTTGACATCACACAGCAATACTTGGGAATTTAAAGAGGAAACTTGATGTCAACTCTAAATCACTTATTCCTTCTAGCTGCTTGCCGAATGGACATTGAGAAGATGGAGTTTGATATGAGTAGAGGATATTCTAATGGATGTATCGCAATCGTAATGTTTTGATCTTGTACAAAGGGATTTCAATTTTTCCATAGCAATACTGTTTTTTTTTTGTTAGGAATGAGAAAAATCAAGAAGTGCATTATTTGCCGATTGAATGCTATTGACTGAGAACTTGACATTATTATTTCCAAGGAACAGGAAATCAAGGCAACCTCTACCCAAACATATGGCCAAGAAAAATGTTTGATTTGTGGTTGTGATAGCCATTGGGAGTGATAAAAATAAACTAAATTGCTTTCCAACTGGTTGATGCAAATAAAATTGATTCAGAAGATAGTATCATGTATCAATCTTTTAACCATGGGGGATATGTTACCAATACCGAGATCAGTACCGGATTTACTTTGCAAAAACAGTTTTGACTCAAACGCCAGAGAGGTAGGTAGCAAGTGATAGATTTTATAAGAAGATTTGAAATCACTGCCGAAACACCCTGTGAGCAGGAACGCAATGTCTATTAAAATCGGTAAAAGTACTCCCTTTTGCACGACAACTACTCGTAAGACACAAAAACATTTATTCGAATATCGAAGCAAAAAGTGTTATTTGTTTAAACAAATACAATTTTGGAACTCCAAGATTATGTGCAATAATAAACATAACATGTAGTTCAATTGCTGTGAAACTAAATTTATAAAATCTTATTTAGTATATCTATATCCCGATAAAAAGATAAAAATCTTGGTTTATTCCTTAAATGTTTTAAGCTTAATAAGATTTTTTTTCTCCTTATTGGTGAAATCTGGTATTTTGAGTATGAGTTGATGTGATGAGAAGGCCCCTCACAGACAAGTGACCTAAACAATTTTTTAGTCTTAAAATCCGTACATGCTTGTCATTTCTGTAGTTCAATTAATTTAGATTTGAACTAAAGTTTTCTAAGATGACTTCTCAAATCTTGAAATACTGTCCTTGCAAAATGACAACAACTGTAAGAGATGTATGTGGTTGTGTTCATGTAAAATTCATAGTTTGTTAGGCAGAAGGTACATAAAAAATGGTTTAGTAATATCTACCTATTACCAACCTGAAGGAGCCATTGGTTCAAGAAGAATAAAGGATACTTTTACAAATTGCGAAACAATGAAAGAAAGGAAGAGGTAATACATTTGGGAGTGTGGTATTAGAATACATTTCTGATTTGAAACTAGCCCATCTACAGGGTTTCCTAAAGTCACCGACCCAAATAAAAGCCATGGATTCCTGAGGTCATTTTAAGTCGAAAAACTTAAGAGGTAATTTTCTCGTTTACGTCCCGTTTTCGAGTTATGACGGTTTTTATGATTTTCGCTCTCTTATCTTTAAACTGGCTTTATTTTTGCCAAACTATGTCTGATACGAAATATTTTTTTTACAACCAATCAAGAATTTTGTACAGTGTTAGTTTGTCTCAAATTTTTTCTACGGACAACCAATTGCAATTTTGCATCAAACCCAATTTTCTTCGTTTTTTAATTTCTTTTTTTCACTGTCACATCATTTTATTCAAAAAAAAAAAAAAAAACATATAGATGAGTATTAATTTTTTTCATTAAAGCCCAAATAAAACATAAAACTTTAAATTTTTTTCGCTTATTATTAAAGTCCAGTTTATTTTCTTAAAAAAAATAATTTTTTTTTTCATAAAAAAGACTACCTACTGAAAGTAATTAAAAAAAATAACAAACTCAGTGAATTAAAAAAAAAAATTATTTTCGAATACAAATTAATTTAAATGAATTAAAACTTTTTCTGAACTTTATCTATTTGTTCTTTTCTTAACCACAATAGCTCAGAAAATGTTTTTTATTCATTTTAATTAATTTTGTATTAAAAAATTATTTTTTTTTAAGAAAATAAACTGGGCATATTACTGGTTTACAGCCAAAATGGACACCCAATCCCACTATTTTTTCTTACGTAGTTTCAGGAACTCGAAAATCACTTAAAAAAAAATTATGATTCGAGGTAAAATTATTCAAAGATTTTTGTCGTTTTCTGTTCAGCATACTAAATCTTTTGAGATAAAGTATTTTCTTTTCTCCGTTACATGTTCAATATCTATAAATGTTCAAAAAATAAAAATAAAAATAAATTAAAAATTTAACTTTTTTATATTTTTTGAATAGTTTTCTTAAGTTTTTTTTTACAATTTTTTTAATTTAAAATATATCGATATATATCCGGCTTCCTTTTCAAGTTATAGACAAAAACACAAAAAGTAAAAAAAATAGTCGAAAATATTGATAGTTACAAAAATTATCATATCTTTATAGCATATCCATAGATTTTGAAGAAAATTATTTTGTTACCTTTGCTTGTGAAAGTGCACTACACATACAAAATAAGTAGTGTGTTTTTGAGAGTTCTGGATCCTCCCAACCTCCCAAGCTCTAGTACAGAAATTTGTATGGGATGTGTAGGTAATCTAGTACATTTTAGGGTGACTATTACCAAATTTTGGGAGGTATTTTGTATGTGTCTTATAGCAGACTCCGTGGTAATTGATAAACCAGCGGCTGTGTGTAGCATCTAAAACCAGAAGAAGAAGAGGAAGAATGACAAAAAAGTCTATATTTAGAACTTTATGAGGGAGTTTCATACTTCCAATTAGACAATACCTTTACATTGATTGAATGAGAAGTCTAATCATATATGTACACATACACTTGCAATCCATGCAGCCCAATCTATTACTTTTTTTTTTTTTAGGTGAGCACAGCTCAAAGAAATCCAACTAGAAAAGTGTATCCCACAACCAATTTATCACTGGAAATCCAATCCCACAACCAATATTTCAATGAAAATACAAATGGTTCTAGAAATCCAACCAGTGACAATTATTCCCAATTGGAATTTCTGAACTTACTCTAACATCGGTGCACACATCATTTTTGTATTGGGTGGAGTGGGAGTGACATAGATTTTGAATTGGATGGAGTACGAGCTACCCAACAAAATAAGCACTATTCCAACAAGAATTTAATTTTTACATAGAAATACAACCGGTACCAAGCACAAATCAAAGAAATCCAGCTAGAAAAGTGTATCCCACAACCAATTTATCACTGCAAATCCAATCCCACAACCAATATTTCATTGAAAATACAAATGGTACTAGAAATCCAATCAGAAAATTATTCACAATTCTTGGTGGCTGCGTGTAATATTTTAAACAAGAAGAAGAAGAGCAAAACGGGAGGAGTTTGATACTTCCAATTAGAAAATACATTGTCATTGATTTCAAAAAGTAGAAAATTATATAGGGATCCATGCACCTGCAATCTATGCAGAGACATCTATTTGTTTTTTTTTTTTGTGATGGACCAATAGTTTTATTGAAAAGAAATTGTGAACATATGTATCGACATGAACGATCATGCTCGTTTTATGTAAAATATCCAAGTTCAATATTAGCGTTGCATGTTGTAACATGAAATAACGAAAATCAATTAGGATCATCTCTAATAGATACATATATAAACATTTTTGTTGGGGATAATATTATGATTTCGGTGATGTGGTGGGGGAAGTGTCAATATAATGTACCTGTGTATGGGATGCGCGATCATTTTATTACGGTCTTACATTTTAGTAGTTTAAAGCGGTTCAAAAGCAGTTTAAAGCGGTTTAAAACCAGTTTAAAGCGGTTCAAAAGCAGTTAAAAGCTGTTTGCTCTGAACGTCGTTTTTCTGGTTATAAACGCCACGTTTTGGGTTATGTTTAGGTTCTGAACGTCGGGGTTCGGGTTTTGAACCCCAGGTTCCGGGTTATGTTTGGGTTCTGAACATCGGGTTTCGGGTTGTAAGCATCGTTTTGGGTTTTAAACGTCGTTTTTGGGTTATGAAAATCGTGTTTGGGTTTCAGTAAAAAAAAAAATAGATTCTTGTTTCCTCATAGCAAAAGTTGAACTGCGTATAAATGAAATCTTAGAAAGAATAAAAACACAAGTTTTTTTTCTTTTTTTATTGATTTTATTGTTTATAATGTTTCAAGTTAAGAACTAAAATTAAATACAAAATTGAGAAATCTTCTTTCTTTTTATAATAACAACTTGCTTATGTATTATAGGGAAATAATCGTCTTATCATATAAACTTAAAAATATTTCGTATAACATAAACTATTATTTTATATCTTAAATCTACGTAAAATAATATTCTTCTACTCGCTTGTTACCCCACGCTAAGGTTTTATATGAATTTGGTATAACAAATCTTTTATCGTCATCATAAGTGAGAGTGATTTTATTTATTAATTGCGTATATATAAAATGCTTATTACTTCTAAAGCAAGGCATAGTTTTCAATAAGGATGTAGATGGGTTATTTATACATTCTCTAAAATCATTTATAGTAACTTCGTTAGCAACAATATTCTTTTTGATTCCTTTTATTTTCTTTACTATATCGTCTTCAGTTACAATGCAATATGACTTGGATTTAGTACCTACAAATTCTAGTAATAGTTTTCCTGAACACTCATCTTTAAACTTCCCTAAAACTTTCTTGTTCACTCTTGGAATGTTGTATTGATTTACCTCTGGGTAATCGCTAGTATCAAAATAGTCTATATTTTTATTTATATCATCATACAAATCCCTTGTTTCAAATTCATAAATGAATGAATCTGTGTCCGTATATAAAAGGTTTAACTTTTCCCCATATTTCACTTTCATAAAATTATAATGGAAATCATACATTAATGTCTTAGATAAATCCAGAACGGAAAACCCAACATAAATAGGCTTGTCATATTTAACCTTTAATCGGTTCATTTGAATTACTACTAAGTCTTCATGTATTATTGACCGGCTATGAAAATTAGGTTTACTAATCAAAGAATTAGCTCCGAGACGTTTTCCAACACTATCCCATTTGGTAATAAGCTTTACATCTACTCTCTTATCAACATTCTCCATTGTTTTTCCAAAAACACTGTTGTTCATCAGTTTATAAAAATCTTTTTCGAAATCATTAGTTGATAGAGTCCTCAAGTGAGTATTAAGATCGATATACGATTTTAGCCAAGCGCTCTGGTTGAATTCCAGCACCTTATGGACTTTTTTCAATATAAGACCATTTGAAAGACATTGCTTTAAATTTCGATAATGAATTACATATCGTGTTTTATCAAACTCATTTGCAATTAGTTTTGTATTCTTCGAGTTTTTATATGGAGGTTTCAAGTTTTCAGGGCAAAATGGTAAGTCGTTATGCAGATCATGTAAATAATCAGGATATTCTAAATCTACACATAAAATGTATCCTTTATTAGAATTATCGGCTATTGATTCTATATCTAAACTGTTTGAGTCTTCATCACTTAGCCATCTGAAATTATTAATTGGTAGATATTGACTCATTGCCCATCCATACAAGTTATTTACGTCGAAATATCCTAAAAATGTTGATTTTTTCGTAGCATCAAAGTTTGGCATATACTTATTATTTGCTTTGGCATATCTACCGGTACATTGGCTTAACCCTCCTCTTATACCTTTTTGTATAAAATGAATCATATCTATATCGGTAAACAGCTCTAATTCTACTTTGGTACTCTTAAGCATTGCATCCCAACTTAACCCAGGTGCTGTATAATACTGACAAGGATCAAGATCATATGTTTTAATACAAACATTGCGGAAATTCTCAAAAATATCAGCAAGCAGCATCACATCTGTTTTTAAATAAACATCACTGTATTCTCCTAATGTTTTCATATTAAATGTGCTCCATACTATCTGAGCATGTGAATAATCCTCGTCTGTTATATCTGAGGAATTTAAAGTGCTATAAAAAGCAGATTTGGGAGGTAGTTTTGTATCTTTCAATTTTTCAGCTGATGAAACATATTCATATGGGAAAACTCCTTTTTTCATGACCAAATTAAATTCTTCTTCTTTCTGAAAAGCTTTTTTAGTTTCAATGAATTGATTTTGATTAAGGTTCTTTGACAATTTGTCAATACTTGACGCCATAAATCTCAACGAATCTATGAATCTGAGCTGAATACTACCATTGTTTATACCTGTTTTGATGTGTTTTGTAAATGAAATATATCGTTCCTTGTTTGTCGGTATAACATCGATTTTTTCATCACTATCACCAAATTCTTTAACAATAAAGTGAGAATCATAACCACTCAGGTTATGTAAAATAATAGGAATAAAATCAGGTATTTGATATTTTAAATTGCATTCCGAATGAGCTGCACCTCGAAATTGTCCAGTTAAATGATCATGATCTCTTACACGATTTTCATTGAGGTTATCACCACAGATAAAACATTTCTTAGCATTTATAAAATCAGTATCTTGTTCTTTAGTTAGCGTTTTCATTGGGATCTCTTTTTTTAAAATTGAACTGATACGCTGCGCATCTTCTTTTAAATTATTCATAAAGTTTTTGGTACATTCATCACCTCTGTATAAAACAAATTTACTTAAAGAATCATCATAACTGCATTTTATATAGTATGCAAAGCTAAAAGGTTCATGCATTTGAATATTGTTTGAAAATGATTTTAGAGGGTTTGGTAAACATGTATCAAAGGGCTTTAAGGCTGCTTCAAAATCAGCATATATTACAAAAGGAACTAGCATTTTTTTATTGAAGCTTTTAAATTTTAAACAATTATCAATTTCAGTTGGTAATATGGTATGTACTTTATTACAATCATGTTTCAGATGTTCCTTTAGACGATCTTCACTCCAAAAATACATTAAGCATCCATCACATAACCACAATGCACCGTTACGTTTAGAAATTTGACTACTAACTAACCTGTTTAAATTTTTAATCCAACAATAATGTCCTTTATCCCCATTTTCTAAATATAACAAGTTAATATGTTTTTCTTGTTTCTCACTGGTATAAAATAGAGGTCCAACAAGGGTATTATTTTCTAGCCCATAAACATTAATACTTAAATTATTTAATTTCTCAAATTTATAAATATTTTTCATACTCATTGGAAACTCCACACCGTTTAAATTCAGCACTTTACTGTAATGAGGATATGATGAAACTCGATCTGCGTTGTCTTGACAAGGATATAAAGCAGATACAATCGCCCATGCAAAGCATGCATCATCGTTGTTCTTCACATTTATAATGGCATGTTTCAATTGAATATTCCTAGGTAATTCAATATAAGATGCTCCACGCATAGGATTGTATTTATTGATATTTATTTCGAGGTATAACACTTCCTGCAATGCCCATCCACTATCACGTTCTTGGAATTCTTCGCTTTTTGATGTGATGTCTTCAGTAAACTTTCGATAAATTTTTCTTAAATCAGTTGACTGGTTTATTACTCCATTTTTTGTATTAAATGACTTAGTATCGGTAACTGTTTCACCGCTGTTATCCTTAACATATAGTCCAAACATTTCGAAATTAACTTTTAAAACATTTTGCGCCTGTAGAACTTCTGTTATAAGTTCCAAAATTGTACACTCTTGCTTTTTCATAAAGTCTTTATAGTCGATATGACGATCACAATCTCGAATTCTATAACTTTTGATACGGCTCTTAAATGCGGTGCAGATCACTTCAACGTTATCTATATGCTTATTAGAAGCATTAGTTTTATGCAAATTGCTGTTAAGATGTCCTTGGAACATAGATTTCTTGATATCCAATTTACAAAAAGTGCAGTGTTTCAGCTTATTATTCAAATCATTCCCGATTTTAATTCTTTTCACTTGGATGTCAGATTCTGAACTTTTTCTTTTGTTTGACATTATATTATATGGAACTGTCATTTGGTGATATTTTTTTAAATGATATTGGTAGTTTCTAGTGTTGTCGAAGATCATACCACAAACATCACAAAGCACCGAAAGTTTATTCTCATGATTTATTTTCATATGACGCACATAGTTATCTCGTCTTGTGAATGATTTCTGACATTTATCACAACTGTACATTTTGAATTTTATTAAAGTTGAACACACCGCTTCGATAAACTGTACTTAATTCAGGCAAAACCCTTCTTCACTTGGTAGTTTGAAAACTAATGGTCTTTTGTAAAATTAAACCAAACTCTTATACATTTACCCCCACCACTTACCCTAAACATTTCATCTATAAACCGCTTACATTATTGTTACTATCTTTATCCTTATTCGATAATTTACATCAAAAACTTGTATGAGTGAAACAACAATAGTGTCGGGAATTACACTTAAAAATATGACCGTAATAAAATGATAGCGCATCCCATACACAGGTACATTATATTGACACTTCCCCCACCACATCACCGAAATCATAATATTATCCCCAACAAAAATGTTTATATATGTATCTATTAGAGATGATCCTAATTGATTTTCGTTATTTCATGTTACAACATGCAACGCTAATATTGAACTTGGATATTTTACATAAAACGAGCATGATCGTTCATGTCGATACATATGTTCACAATTTCTTTTCAATAAAACTATTGGTCCATCACAAAAAAAAAAAACAAATAGATGTCTCTGCATAGATTGCAGGTGCATGGATCCCTATATAATTTTCTACTTTTTGAAATCAATGACAATGTATTTTCTAATTGGAAGTATCAAACTCCTCCCGTTTTGCTCTTCTTCTTCTTGTTTAAAATATTACACGCAGCCACCAAGAATTGTGAATAATTTTCTGATTGGATTTCTAGTACCATTTGTATTTTCAATGAAATATTGGTTGTGGGATTGGATTTGCAGTGATAAATTGGTTGTGGGATACACTTTTCTAGCTGGATTTCTTTGATTTGTGCTTGGTACCGGTTGTATTTCTATGTAAAAATTAAATTCTTGTTGGAATAGTGCTTATTTTGTTGGGTAGCTCGTACTCCATCCAATTCAAAATCTATGTCACTCCCACTCCACCCAATACAAAAATGATGTGTGCACCGATGTTAGAGTAAGTTCAGAAATTCCAATTGGGAATAATTGTCACTGGTTGGATTTCTAGAACCATTTGTATTTTCATTGAAATATTGGTTGTGGGATTGGATTTCCAGTGATAAATTGGTTGTGGGATACACTTTTCTAGTTGGATTTCTTTGAGCTGTGCTCACCTAAAAAAAAAAAAAGTAATAGATTGGGCTGCATGGATTGCAAGTGTATGTGTACATATATGATTAGACTTCTCATTCAATCAATGTAAAGGTATTGTCTAATTGGAAGTATGAAACTCCCTCATAAAGTTCTAAATATAGACTTTTTTGTCATTCTTCCTCTTCTTCTTCTGGTTTTAGATGCTACACACAGCCGCTGGTTTATCAATTACCACGGAGTCTGCTATAAGACACATACAAAATACCTCCCAAAATTTGGTAATAGTCACCCTAAAATGTACTAGATTACCTACACATCCCATACAAATTTCTGTACTAGAGCTTGGGAGGTTGGGAGGATCCAGAACTCTCAAAAACACACTACTAAAATATATAACTATGAGGATACATTGCACTTAAACATCTGAAATGACCCAAAAAAGTTATTCCAGTGTTTGTTGCTTATTTCGTAAGCTTTCAGATGGTGTTCAGATTGATAGTTTATTACTCAAGATATAGCCCGAATACTAAGTATGCTGTACAAAAAACGACAAAAAAGCCCCCTGAGCCCTTCAATACGTCACTGTTGGTACTTACTTTAGAGTCAGAAAGAAACGAATAGGTAATAAAATTTTGAAAGATTTAGTTAATTGGAGGATCGTTCGTAAAGTGGGTAAAGTTCATTTCCAAATACACGGTGTCCCGGGATAAGATAAGAAGATTTTAAGGGATGATTCTAAGAAAAAAATTAGTTTAAAGTAACTCTCTATCTACAAAGTTGATACCCTTTAGCGATGATTTAAGAAAACTTACTTTGGTATGCCTTTACTCATAACTCATGTTAATGTTAATAACTTCGTTAATACTTATGATTAATGCCTTGATTTTTAGAAGAAATGCTATTCTTTGTACCTGAATTTAAAAAATGTTATTATCTTTTTTTATTGCTCAGATATTAATTTTTAAATGGAATTATTTTTTTCTTACCCATGATAATTTTTGACTTGAAAAAAAATTGTTAACAAATTTGCCAGAAAACTTATAGATTTTATGATATTTGGGAAAACCTGCACCAGGTAAAATTTATTTTTGTAGTTTAAGTTTATTTCTGTTTAAGACCTAGTACACTGAAAATAATAAATTTCGTAAAATTACGAAAATCGTTTCATACACTACATTTTCGTTGGCCCAACGAAACTTTCGTTGGCTCAACGAAAATATGTAATTTTTCGTAATATGAAAACCTTCATCAATTAATGAAAACGTTTCATACACTTTTTCTCCCTTTTTAGTGCCAAAAAATCCAATTTAATGAAAAGATTCATTAATTAACGAAAAATTTCATACTCATTTTAAAGAATAAAAATAAGATTTTTTTCCTTACTTTATCAAAGTTTTAATTAAGTAACGAAAAAATTCATTAACTTATGAAATTCAACATTAACTAACGAAAATCTTCATAAACTTATGAAAATTCTTCGTATACTAATGAAATATTACATCGGCTTATGAAAAAATACATCAGTTAACGAAAAAAAAATCGTTGCCTTAAAAAAAAAAAAAAAAAACCTGGACTTGGGTGCATTTCTGTTTTAATGATGAAAAACTTAATCTTGCTGGATATAGTTCACATTAGGTTTTTGTTTAAAAATCAATTTAAGTTGAGCTGAATATTAACAATATTTGCGTATTGACAAGGTGTCTCACGATAAGTCAGTCAACTGATGAGGACAAACGCCAATTCTTTGTTTGGACTAAAGGCCATAAAAAGCTATATTAAATCAATGATTTAACAAGTCCAATTTAATATAAGAAGAAAAATTAATGAAAAAATTCGTAGATTTACGAAAAAATTCGTAATTCTACGAAAAGAATGTAAGAATAATCTACTAAAAAAATAATTAATACAACGAAAAGTTTCGTTAGCTTACGAACATTTTTTCGTAATTTAATTAAAATATTCATAAAATTTTACGTTAATCGATGAAAAAATTTCGTAAAGTGATGTATAAATTCATTAATTCTCGATCAAAAATTTTTATGAAAAATTTTATTAAAATACGAAAATTTTCGTTAATTGATGAAGTTCTACATTAACGTATGAAAGCCATTTCGTTGAGCCAGTTAAATTTTTCATCGGCTGAAAATTAATTAAATTTTCGTTGGCTCAACGAATTTTTTAGTTGTATTTACGTAAGGATTTTATTGCTAATATTAATTCATGGAGGTTCTCCAATATGATTTACCAGATACAATCAAGGATATTTCACTGATTCAATTAGCTACTTCATATTACGAACAAAATAACGCTCCAGCCCACTAAGGACTCGAATTTTAAGATTGGCTAATGAAAATTACGGTTATCATTGGATGGGAAGAAATGGATCTGTTCAATGATTTGCAAGTTCTCCAAACTGCAAAATGTGAAAAGCGTTACTTATTTGATATTAATAGCACTTCTTGTGGAACAAAAAGATTGTATTCTATGAACTTTCATTAAAAAAGAGACAATATATAAAATAAATTAATATTCCCAATAAAATAAAAAAAAAACGGACTCTATTAAGCACACAAAATCAAGAAGAACTTTTTAAATAATTGTTGTTACTAGGCCTTAAACAGAAATGAACTTAAACTACAAAAATAAATTTTTAATTCGTATATCAAATGAATGTTTTAAGGTCTTATAAATTGAGTGTTTGTTTTTTAATTTCAGATTTTCAGCTATTGGTCTGAACAAAAAACATTTTTCTCAAAAGTTCCTATAGAAAACGCATCTTCTCAAAATAGTGTTTAATCCACTTATGTCGATTAAAATTGACCCAAGTAGTGTGTTTTTGAGAGTTCTGGATCCTCCCAACCTCCCAAGCTCTAGTACAGAAATTTGTATGGGATGTGTAGGTAATCTAGTACATTTTAGGGTGACTATTACCAAATTTTGGGAGGTATTTTGTATGTGTCTTATAGCAGACTCCGTGGTAATTGATAAACCAGCGGCTGTGTGTAGCATCTAAAACCAGAAGAAGAAGAGGAAGAATGACAAAAAAGTCTATATTTAGAACTTTATGAGGGAGTTTCATACTTCCAATTAGACAATACCTTTACATTGATTGAATGAGAAGTCTAATCATATATGTACACATACACTTGCAATCCATGCAGCCCAATCTATTACTTTTTTTTTTTTTAGGTGAGCACAGCTCAAAGAAATCCAACTAGAAAAGTGTATCCCACAACCAATTTATCACTGGAAATCCAATCCCACAACCAATATTTCAATGAAAATACAAATGGTTCTAGAAATCCAACCAGTGACAATTATTCCCAATTGGAATTTCTGAACTTACTCTAACATCGGTGCACACATCATTTTTGTATTGGGTGGAGTGGGAGTGACATAGATTTTGAATTGGATGGAGTACGAGCTACCCAACAAAATAAGCACTATTCCAACAAGAATTTAATTTTTACATAGAAATACAACCGGTACCAAGCACAAATCAAAGAAATCCAGCTAGAAAAGTGTATCCCACAACCAATTTATCACTGCAAATCCAATCCCACAACCAATATTTCATTGAAAATACAAATGGTACTAGAAATCCAATCAGAAAATTATTCACAATTCTTGGTGGCTGCGTGTAATATTTTAAACAAGAAGAAGAAGAGCAAAACGGGAGGAGTTTGATACTTCCAATTAGAAAATACATTGTCATTGATTTCAAAAAGTAGAAAATTATATAGGGATCCATGCACCTGCAATCTATGCAGAGACATCTATTTGTTTTTTTTTTTTGTGATGGACCAATAGTTTTATTGAAAAGAAATTGTGAACATATGTATCGACATGAACGATCATGCTCGTTTTATGTAAAATATCCAAGTTCAATATTAGCGTTGCATGTTGTAACATGAAATAACGAAAATCAATTAGGATCATCTCTAATAGATACATATATAAACATTTTTGTTGGGGATAATATTATGATTTCGGTGATGTGGTGGGGGAAGTGTCAATATAATGTACCTGTGTATGGGATGCGCTATCATTTTATTACGGTCATATTTTTAAGTGTAATTCCCGACACTATTGTTGTTTCACTCATACAAGTTTTTGATGTAAATTATCGAATAAGGATAAAGATAGTAACAATAATGTAAGCGGTTTATAGATGAAATGTTTAGGGTAAGTGGTGGGGGTAAATGTATAAGAGTTTGGTTTAATTTTACAAAAGACCATTAGTTTTCAAACTACCAAGTGAAGAAGGGTTTTGCCTGAATTAAGTACAGTTTATCGAAGCGGTGTGTTCAACTTTAATAAAATTCAAAATGTACAGTTGTGATAAATGTCAGAAATCATTCACAAGACGAGATAACTATGTGCGTCATATGAAAATAAATCATGAGAATAAACTTTCGGTGCTTTGTGATGTTTGTGGTATGATCTTCGACAACACTAGAAACTACCAATATCATTTAAAAAAATATCACCAAATGACAGTTCCATATAATATAATGTCAAACAAAAGAAAAAGTTCAGAATCTGACATCCAAGTGAAAAGAATTAAAATCGGGAATGATTTGAATAATAAGCTGAAACACTGCACTTTTTGTAAATTGGATATCAAGAAATCTATGTTCCAAGGACATCTTAACAGCAATTTGCATAAAACTAATGCTTCTAATAAGCATATAGATAACGTTGAAGTGATCTGCACCGCATTTAAGAGCCGTATCAAAAGTTATAGAATTCGAGATTGTGATCGTCATATCGACTATAAAGACTTTATGAAAAAGCAAGAGTGTACAATTTTGGAACTTATAACAGAAGTTCTACAGGCGCAAAATGTTTTAAAAGTTAATTTCGAAATGTTTGGACTATATGTTAAGGATAACAGCGGTGAAACAGTTACCGATACTAAGTCATTTAATACAAAAAATGGAGTAATAAACCAGTCAACTGATTTAAGAAAAATTTATCGAAAGTTTACTGAAGACATCACATCAAAAAGCGAAGAATTCCAAGAACGTGATAGTGGATGGGCATTGCAGGAAGTGTTATACCTCGAAATAAATATCAATAAATACAATCCTATGCGTGGAGCATCTTATATTGAATTACCTAGGAATATTCAATTGAAACATGCCATTATAAATGTGAAGAACAACGATGATGCATGCTTTGCATGGGCGATTGTATCTGCTTTATATCCTTGTCAAGACAACGCAGATCGAGTTTCATCATATCCTCATTACAGTAAAGTGCTGAATTTAAACGGTGTGGAGTTTCCAATGAGTATGAAAAATATTTATAAATTTGAGAAATTAAATAATTTAAGTATTAATGTTTATGGGCTAGAAAATAATACCCTTGTTGGACCTCTATTTTATACCAGTGAGAAACAAGAAAAACATATTAACTTGTTATATTTAGAAAATGGGGATAAAGGACATTATTGTTGGATTAAAAATTTAAACAGGTTAGTTAGTAGTCAAATTTCTAAACGTAACGGTGCATTGTGGTTATGTGATGGATGCTTAATGTATTTTTGGAGTGAAGATCGTCTAAAGGAACATCTGAAACATGATTGTAATAAAGTACATACCATATTACCAACTGAAATTGATAATTGTTTAAAATTTAAAAGCTTCAATAAAAAAATGCTAGTTCCTTTTGTAATATATGCTGATTTTGAAGCAGCCTTAAAGCCCTTTGATACATGTTTACCAAACCCTCTAAAATCATTTTCAAACAATATTCAAATGCATGAACCTTTTAGCTTTGCATACTATATAAAATGCAGTTATGATGATTCTTTAAGTAAATTTGTTTTATACAGAGGTGATGAATGTACCAAAAACTTTATGAATAATTTAAAAGAAGATGCGCAGCGTATCAGTTCAATTTTAAAAAAAGAGATCCCAATGAAAACGCTAACTAAAGAACAAGATACTGATTTTATAAATGCTAAGAAATGTTTTATCTGTGGTGATAACCTCAATGAAAATCGTGTAAGAGATCATGATCATTTAACTGGACAATTTCGAGGTGCAGCTCATTCGGAATGCAATTTAAAATATCAAATACCTGATTTTATTCCTATTATTTTACATAACCTGAGTGGTTATGATTCTCACTTTATTGTTAAAGAATTTGGTGATAGTGATGAAAAAATCGATGTTATACCGACAAACAAGGAACGATATATTTCATTTACAAAACACATCAAAACAGGTATAAACAATGGTAGTATTCAGCTCAGATTCATAGATTCGTTGAGATTTATGGCGTCAAGTATTGACAAATTGTCAAAGAACCTTAATCAAAATCAATTCATTGAAACTAAAAAAGCTTTTCAGAAAGAAGAAGAATTTAATTTGGTCATGAAAAAAGGAGTTTTCCCATATGAATATGTTTCATCAGCTGAAAAATTGAAAGATACAAAACTACCTCCCAAATCTGCTTTTTATAGCACTTTAAATTCCTCAGATATAACAGACGAGGATTATTCACATGCTCAGATAGTATGGAGCACATTTAATATGAAAACATTAGGAGAATACAGTGATGTTTATTTAAAAACAGATGTGATGCTGCTTGCTGATATTTTTGAGAATTTCCGCAATGTTTGTATTAAAACATATGATCTTGATCCTTGTCAGTATTATACAGCACCTGGGTTAAGTTGGGATGCAATGCTTAAGAGTACCAAAGTAGAATTAGAGCTGTTTACCGATATAGATATGATTCATTTTATACAAAAAGGTATAAGAGGAGGGTTAAGCCAATGTACCGGTAGATATGCCAAAGCAAATAATAAGTATATGCCAAACTTTGATGCTACGAAAAAATCAACATTTTTAGGATATTTCGACGTAAATAACTTGTATGGATGGGCAATGAGTCAATATCTACCAATTAATAATTTCAGATGGCTAAGTGATGAAGACTCAAACAGTTTAGATATAGAATCAATAGCCGATAATTCTAATAAAGGATACATTTTATGTGTAGATTTAGAATATCCTGATTATTTACATGATCTGCATAACGACTTACCATTTTGCCCTGAAAACTTGAAACCTCCATATAAAAACTCGAAGAATACAAAACTAATTGCAAATGAGTTTGATAAAACACGATATGTAATTCATTATCGAAATTTAAAGCAATGTCTTTCAAATGGTCTTATATTGAAAAAAGTCCATAAGGTGCTGGAATTCAACCAGAGCGCTTGGCTAAAATCGTATATCGATCTTAATACTCACTTGAGGACTCTATCAACTAATGATTTCGAAAAAGATTTTTATAAACTGATGAACAACAGTGTTTTTGGAAAAACAATGGAGAATGTTGATAAGAGAGTAGATGTAAAGCTTATTACCAAATGGGATAGTGTTGGAAAACGTCTCGGAGCTAATTCTTTGATTAGTAAACCTAATTTTCATAGCCGGTCAATAATACATGAAGACTTAGTAGTAATTCAAATGAACCGATTAAAGGTTAAATATGACAAGCCTATTTATGTTGGGTTTTCCGTTCTGGATTTATCTAAGACATTAATGTATGATTTCCATTATAATTTTATGAAAGTGAAATATGGGGAAAAGTTAAACCTTTTATATACGGACACAGATTCATTCATTTATGAATTTGAAACAAGGGATTTGTATGATGATATAAATAAAAATATAGACTATTTTGATACTAGCGATTACCCAGAGGTAAATCAATACAACATTCCAAGAGTGAACAAGAAAGTTTTAGGGAAGTTTAAAGATGAGTGTTCAGGAAAACTATTACTAGAATTTGTAGGTACTAAATCCAAGTCATATTGCATTGTAACTGAAGACGATATAGTAAAGAAAATAAAAGGAATCAAAAAGAATATTGTTGCTAACGAAGTTACTATAAATGATTTTAGAGAATGTATAAATAACCCATCTACATCCTTATTGAAAACTATGCCTTGCTTTAGAAGTAATAAGCATTTTATATATACGCAATTAATAAATAAAATCACTCTCACTTATGATGACGATAAAAGATTTGTTATACCAAATTCATATAAAACCTTAGCGTGGGGTAACAAGCGAGTAGAAGAATATTATTTTACGTAGATTTAAGATATAAAATAATAGTTTATGTTATACGAAATATTTTTAAGTTTATATGATAAGACGATTATTTCCCTATAATACATAAGCAAGTTGTTATTATAAAAAGAAAGAAGATTTCTCAATTTTGTATTTAATTTTAGTTCTTAACTTGAAACATTATAAACAATAAAATCAATAAAAAAAGAAAAAAAACTTGTGTTTTTATTCTTTCTAAGATTTCATTTATACGCAGTTCAACTTTTGCTATGAGGAAACAAGAATCTATTTTTTTTTTTTACTGAAACCCAAACACGATTTTCATAACCCAAAAACGACGTTTAAAACCCAAAACGATGCTTACAACCCGAAACCCGATGTTCAGAACCCAAACATAACCCGGAACCTGGGGTTCAAAACCCGAACCCCGACGTTCAGAACCTAAACATAACCCAAAACGTGGCGTTTATAACCAGAAAAACGACGTTCAGAGCAAACAGCTTTTAACTGCTTTTGAACCGCTTTAAACTGGTTTTAAACCGCTTTAAACTGCTTTTGAACCGCTTTAAACTACTAAAATGTAAGACCGTAATAAAATGATCGCGCATCCCATACACAGGTACATTATATTGACACTTCCCCCACCACATCACCGAAATCATAATATTATCCCCAACAAAAATGTTTATATATGTATCTATTAGAGATGATCCTAATTGATTTTCGTTATTTCATGTTACAACATGCAACGCTAATATTGAACTTGGATATTTTACATAAAACGAGCATGATCGTTCATGTCGATACATATGTTCACAATTTCTTTTCAATAAAACTATTGGTCCATCACAAAAAAAAAAAACAAATAGATGTCTCTGCATAGATTGCAGGTGCATGGATCCCTATATAATTTTCTACTTTTTGAAATCAATGACAATGTATTTTCTAATTGGAAGTATCAAACTCCTCCCGTTTTGCTCTTCTTCTTCTTGTTTAAAATATTACACGCAGCCACCAAGAATTGTGAATAATTTTCTGATTGGATTTCTAGTACCATTTGTATTTTCAATGAAATATTGGTTGTGGGATTGGATTTGCAGTGATAAATTGGTTGTGGGATACACTTTTCTAGCTGGATTTCTTTGATTTGTGCTTGGTACCGGTTGTATTTCTATGTAAAAATTAAATTCTTGTTGGAATAGTGCTTATTTTGTTGGGTAGCTCGTACTCCATCCAATTCAAAATCTATGTCACTCCCACTCCACCCAATACAAAAATGATGTGTGCACCGATGTTAGAGTAAGTTCAGAAATTCCAATTGGGAATAATTGTCACTGGTTGGATTTCTAGAACCATTTGTATTTTAATTGAAATATTGGTTGTGGGATTGGATTTCCAGTGATAAATTGGTTGTGGGATACACTTTTCTAGTTGGATTTCTTTGAGCTGTGCTCACCTAAAAAAAAAAAAAAAGTAATAGATTGGGCTGCATGGATTGCAAGTGTATGTGTACATATATGATTAGACTTCTCATTCAATCAATGTAAAGGTATTGTCTAATTGGAAGTATGAAACTCCCTCATAAAGTTCTAAATATAGACTTTTTTGTCATTCTTCCTCTTCTTCTTCTGGTTTTAGATGCTACACACAGCCGCTGGTTTATCAATTACCACGGAGTCTGCTATAAGACACATACAAAATACCTCCCAAAATTTGGTAATAGTCACCCTAAAATGTACTAGATTACCTACACATCCCATACAAATTTCTGTACTAGAGCTTGGGAGGTTGGGAGGATCCAGAACTCTCAAAAACACACTACTGACCCATTTATGCTAAAGGCTTCATTTATCACAATCAATAACGTCAGATGTCTTATTATTTCCACTTGATATCCCACTTTGTTAACATAACTTTCTATGTACACATACGCATTATTGTATTTAATTTTTTATTATAATTCCCACGCCTCTTTCCCCCCCCAGATACCGCACGCGCTGGGGTCCATTTTCACCGAGTACGAAGTCATTCGCGGATGATTATCGTATCGGCACTTTTAAGTGTTTTTTGAAGGTAAAAACAAATTGAAAAGAACTAAATAAGTAAAGAGAATGGTGATACGAATATCAAAGGAAGGTCAAAGATTGGGACTGCTTAGTACAAGCATTTATTATATCTATGCAAAATAAAAAAAATTTAAAATGAACAAAAAAATAAATTTAATATTTCATGTTTAATTTTCAGAAAGTGTCAAAATTTTAAAACAAAAATGTTTTAATAGTCAAGAGCGTTGATAAAAAAATAATTCAATATACAATATGTACATACAATTAGGTATAAAGACATTAAATGAGAAAAGAATCAGTAAACATTGAACATAAATACAAAAAAAAAAGTTTATGAGCGTGGTAAACTGGTTTTTAGTATTTTTTTCAGACTAGTTTTATTAATATTAAAATCAAACAGATTAGTATTCAAATTTACAAGCTTACACATGCCAGTTAAGGGCACATGCATACCATAATTAGTACGGTGTTGGGGTAATTTTATTAAATCTAAGCTACGAAAGTTATAAGCACCTCTCCGGTAGTTAAAATTAATAGAATAAAGCAGATCCGGGCCATCAATTACACCCGTTATAAGTTGATGAATAAATACAAGGTCGTTATTTACTCTCCTTTGAGACAAGGTTTGGATCTGCAGTAGGTTGATTCGATGCTCATAGGAAGGAAGGTTAAAAGGGTCCGTCCATGGTAAGCCTTTTAAGGCAAAACGAATAAAATTACGTTGGACTGATTCTCTCCTTCAATAGTTTTTTCAACCTTACAATTCAGTCTATAATTGATACATTTAATAAGTACTAGCCGACCCCGCACTCAAAATTCGAGTGCCAATTGTAACTTTTATTTATGCTCAAATAAGCACACTATATAAATCACTTTATTTACTACTAAGAATATGCAACACTTAATTTTATTCGAAATTCGAGAATGTCTTCGAAGGTTCTCGTCTTTGCTTTTAGAAGTTTCCACTTACAGAAGGGAGAGGGCGTGGTTCAGCACATTTGTTTTTGTTTTTTTTTTTTCTCAATTTTAATTTATTATTTTTATCTATTTCGGTAAAAAAAAATAAATAAAGTATACATTCTGCACATCTAGATAAAATTTCCTATCGTTCGGTATATAATTTATGCCCCTTCGGTTTTTGTGGGCCGCGTATTTTGTACCACAAAATAAGTGTTTGCCGTTTTATTATATGATGATGATGATTAATATTCATACCTAAGTGATTTTGTTTCATCTTTTTATTTTGTTAAAACTTACTTACCTACACAGAGAAAAATAGACCACATAAAATGGAACAAAAACAATAAGATTTCTCTATGGTTTTCATCCAAGAAGGAAACCTTATTAAAACAATCTGGTTTTCCTTATTGTTTTAAAATCTGCAAAAAAATAAAAAAAAAGATGACAAGGCTGGGAATCGAACTATAGACTTCAAATCATTAGTCGCCCACCTTACCACCTGAACCAACCTGCCATGAAAATATCGATCGCGATTTTTGTTCTAGTGGTAAGTTGCAAAAAAAATCAACTTTTCAGTCAAATTTTAGTAAGATTTTCTCTATAAAAATAATAAGAAATCTCCTTAAAAAAACCTTATTAATCGTTGATTTTAATATGATTTCCTTATGATATGTATGGACGGTAAAACAATATGGCAATCTGTTAGTTTTTAGCGGGTCATATTTTTCTCTGTGTATACATTATACAACCATATTCTAAGCACGGGAACCTGATTGTGACATGATATCACCCATCTTACGCACACTACCACTCAGGAAGGACTAGACATAGCAAAAAAAAAACCTATTTCCGTTCAGTTAGCATTATGTGAACAAATTTTAAAATAATACCTTTCAAAAATGTCATACAATGTCAAACACCGAAAAGTAATGATATCCAACTTCAAAAATTGCGTTGCTTCACGAATACCTATAGGTACGGTGACCATATTTCTTGAAGCGAAACCCGGGACAGATAAAAAATGTTCAAAAAAAAATTTAAATTTTTATGAGTTTTCATGATTTTTCTTTATTTTGATATCAAGATATCCTAAACGATTTTATGGAAGCGTTTTTGTTGAAATCATTTAAGTCGTTTACGAAATCAGAAATCCAGAAAATGGTTTTATAATAATGTCTGTTAATAACTTCTAAAAAAATATTTTTTTAATCAAAATCGGGAGAGCTGTTTTTTAACATTTTAATTTTATTTTAAATGATTTTGAAATTGTATGATCTTTAACACAACATGTCCTTAAAAGTTTTGAAACTTATCTGGGTTCTTTACTCTTCCATTTATGTTGTTCTTTATTCGATAACATTTTACCTGGTGTAGCAACCTGACAAACAGAAGCTGGAACTAAATTATTGACGAACATTTAAAAAAGATCTAAAGCCTAGTCTAGAGGCGAAACGAAAATTTTCATACAAAACCAGCACAACGAAATCGTAAACGCAAATTTTGCTTTTCTTTGCACAATACGCAGCTAAGGTAACGAAATTCTTACTTGTGCTAGAATATGTGTAGAGCTTTCAATCGTTTTTCACTCCTGTTTATTTATCCAAGCAATTTTTCTTGCAGCAACAGATTTTTGACTTTGGAGCAGCGTACTAGGCTTAATGCTTTATCCGAAAAATTAGAAAAATTTAATTTCCAACCACTGTTTTCTTGTTTTCCGTACAAAGTGTTTAAAATATTGAATACAAAAATCAGAGAATGTGCAAATACGGGACAATCACGGGACAAGTTACAAAATACGGGACAATTATACGTCCCGGGTTTCTTAAATAAAAACCCGGGACAAGCCGTAGAAATACGGGACAGTCCCGGGTAAACCGGGACGGATGGTCACCGTACCTATAGGCCGAATATGACGGGTAAAAACAACTCAACAACCATTATTCTATGCTGAAAACCCTCCCCTTTCGACCTATTTAGCCGAGAAAATAATATCAATTTCTTTTTTCCAAGCCACACACATTCAGACAACCAAAATACCACCAGCATTAAAATATCTCAGGAAAAAAAGTCCTTTGGAATACCCACATCTGCTTTCCAAGAGACCTACCTATATGCTATCTATATGTATACTTGTATACATTATGTTTACGGAGTAAATCTTATGCCAAAAATCCCAATCGACTTTAATATAAAAGGCCAACGTACCATTTCACCTCCACCTCCACCTTCATCTCTATATAGCCTCTTCATATCGTTAAACTGACGTGACGATATTTCTTCTTTTGGATTTTGTCCTTGCCTTTCATGCTGCTTGCGCGGTAAGTCCTGCTGTTGCTGTTGTTTTGTCATTTACTTTCACATCTTTATTAATCTTTTGCCGGAAGAGGAAGACTAGCATATAAGGCAAACATTGCCACTTCTTTACTGTCAAACACCTTGATAACGGAGCAAGGATTTTTTTGACAGGTTCTGTCCCGACTGAAGAACTTGATGGTATCGAATCCTTTTGCTCTAAATATAAATTAGATTACGTGAAGACGTGGTATCAGCGGTGACTCTGATAGGTCTGTTCTAAGAACATTTGCCTGTCGGTGCCGGATCAGTGAGGTAAAGGGATTATTATAATGTTTCGATTATTATTATGCCAAAGGTGTAACAACCAGTGTTCCCAAACTTCTAAAGAAGTTTATCCTCTTTTATCCTATGTGAACTCCTACACTACAAAAAAAAGAAAAAAAAACTCTTAATAGAATAATAGATTATTATTGTGATCAAATTTTGTTTTAATATTTAGGTAGTTGAAAAGTTCACTCTTGGCAAAAATGTATGGCTTTGTACAGAAACTTGATTGAAATCGTTTAGGCGAAAAGTTTTTAATATGACTCGGACACGTGGAGTGTATATCTATGCATCACTTAGACAAGTCTTATAGTACTCAACCCCGATGCACAGCATGATAATAGAAAACCTCATGCTTGTGAAGCTCTCAAGTGGAGAACAACCTCAACCAACTTGATGAGCGACACTGGAGGGAAATAGCTATCTCGGCCCTTCTCCCTAAATTGTTTGTTCTTCACTTGATCCCTTGTGATTTGAAGTCGTCATTATCCTTAGTTTTTTCGATATATTCTTGAAACTTGATTTCGACTGTCTGCAACCAGGGGTTTATTTCTCGTCGAGCTACATCATTTAATTAATTTTAAAAGTCGTCGATGTAGTAAATGACTGACTGACATGAGAAAATTCACCTGCTTTGAGTATGAATAAATTTTTAACTTCTCTCCATAGAGCAAAGTGATGTGGAAACGGAAGGTATGTATGTACCTAGAAGCAGATTGAGTAATTCATCACAGGATTTAGTCTAGGACCCATTTATTTTTAAGGCACTGGGCATTAACCGGTTTGTTAAGAAAATTTTTCATAATCTAGACTCTAGAGGTTTCTGCACTGAACCAAATCCTTACGTAAATACAACGAATAAATTCGTTGAGCCAACGAAAATTTAATTAATTTTCAGCCGATGAAAAATTTAATTGGCTCAACGAAATGGCTTTCATACGTTAGTGAAGAGCTTCATCAATCAACGAAAACTATAGTATTTTAATGAAATTTTTCATAAAAATTTTTGATCGAGAATTAATGAATTTTTACATCACTTTACGAAATTTTTTCATCGATTTTTTTCGTTAGTCAATGTATTTTGTAATTAATTTATGAAAGAACTTTCGTTAGCTAACGAATTTTTTCGTATAAATTTTTACGAAAAAAAATTCGTTAGCTAACGAAACTTTTCGTTGTATTAGTTATTTTTTTAGTAGATTATAGTATACATATATTTATTGGACTTGTTAGAGATGAGCAAAAAATCACTATCTGTGATTTTTAACCTGTGATTGACAAATCACTATCACTACCTGTGCACAGTCTTCAAATAACCTGTGATTACCTTAACCGTGAATTGGAAATTCACTTTTTACTTTACAGTTCGCACTAAGCACAAATAGAGCATTTTCCCTGAATGTCATTTTCGACAAGTTTGTTTAGGTTATGGCGTGATTTCTCTCACATAGATCAATCATAAAAAAGATCTCTTTGTTTGAACATTACACTAGAAGTGAGGCAAATTTATTTGTCAAAAGTGAATTTAAGTGCATTTGCGGGTTCAAAAACAATTCCCTTTTATACTAGAACTGTTGTAAAAAGTTATTTTTTTTCAAAATCACAGGTCAAAAGTCATTTTCAATGCGCTTTCGTGAATTCCACGTAAAATAATTCACGTTTACACAAGTGCATTGGAAATTCAAATTATAACCTGCGATTTTTCAAAACAGCTTTTGCAACAGTTCTTTATTAAAGCCTGGTACGCAGCTCGCGCTAAATTTTAGCTCCCATACAAATTATAGAAAATTTTTAGCCGAGCTAAAATGGATCCCATACAAATTATCGATAACTTGTATGGGAATTTTATCTCGGCTAAAATTTAGCGCGAACAGCGTACCAGGCTTAAACGTGAATTGGTTTGACTGGAATTCACGCAATTGCTTTCGAATTTTTTTTAACCCGTGATTTTTTCCAAAACAACTTTTTAGCAGTTCTTGTTTGAACGTTTATTGGTTTGACTGCAATTCACGCAAATTCTTTTGAATTTTTTAACCTGTTATTTTTTCACAACTTTTGCAACAGTTCTTTTGTAAACGTGAATTGTACCGACGGAATTCACGCAAATGCTTTGGATTTTTTTTTGACCTGTGATTTTTCCCAAAACAACTTTTTAACAGTTCTTTATTAAACGTGAAGTGGTTTGACTGGAACTCACGCATTTGCTTTCCAATTTTTTTTAACCTGTGATTTTTCGCAAAACAACTCTTTCAATAATTCTTATGTAAACGTGAATTGTTTTGACCGGGATTCACGCAAATGTTAAGGATTTTTTTAAACCCGTGATTTTGTGCAAAATAACTTTTGCACCAATTCTTATGGAAACGTAAATTTAAAGGCTTGGCCACACTGGAGGGTATGCGGTAGCGGTACGGGTAGCGGTGAGGGTACTTGTATGAAAAAAGTTCCAAACTGACACATCAACGTTCAGGTGTGGAATTTTTTTAGTACAAATATCGTTACCGCTATACCGCATACCCTCCGGTGTGGCCAAGCCTTAAAGCTAAATTCACGAAAATGCATTGAAAATTACTTTTGACCTTGGAAATAAATAGCTTTTGCAACAGTTCCTGTGTAAACGCGAATTGTTTTTATCGGAATTTACACAAGTGCATTGGAAATTATAACCTGTGATTTTTCCCAAAACAACTTTTCAACAGTTCTTGTGTAAATGTGAATTGTTTTTACCGGAATTCACGAACGTTCGGAAAAATTAATGTTTTGTTTACCCCTTACAATCACATATGGCTCCAGAAGAATCACGGTTTGACCGCGAATATTTGCTGTGAAATTGCAGGTTGCCCTGATCAAAATAAGGGTTTTCAACGTTACTTTTCCCGTGAAATAATAAATTTCTCCCGTAAAATCAAGAGTCGCTTAGACAAAATAATGTTTTCCCCAGTATAATCACGGATGGCTTTGGTAAATCGCGGATCTGTTTGCTTAAATCAGGAGTTTTCCTCGTAAAATCAGCTCCTTTGTTTCAAATACACTCGTATTTGAGCTTCTTTAGTACTTCCTACGTGAAAAATCGTAAAGAAATGTGTATATTGGAAAATACAAACGTTAATAATGCTACGTGTAATTTTTTTTTTTGGGATTTTCATAAAAAAAAAATTGAAATCACGATTAAAAATCACAGGTTACAATCACCGTGAATTCAAAATCACAGTCACAGGTATACCTGTGATTGAAAATCACGACTTAGCTCATCTCTAGTTTCGACCCGGTGGAGCTCACTTAAGTCAACTGATGAGTCCGACTTATCGTGAGACACCTTGTCAATACGCAAATATTTTTTATATTCAGCTCAACTTACATAGATTTTTAAACAAAAACCGAATGTGAACTATATAAAGCAAGATTAAATTTTTAATCATTAAAACAGAAATGCACACAAGTCTACGTTTTTTTTTGTAAGGCAACGATTTTTTTCGTTAACTGATGTATTTTTTCATAAGCCAATGTAATATTTCATTAGTATATGAAGAATTTTCATAAGCTTATGAAGATTTTCGTTAGTTAATGTTGAATTTCATAAGTTAATGAATTTTTTCGTTACTTATTAAAACTTTGATAAAGTAAGGAATAAATTCTTATTTTTATTCTTTAAAATGAGTATGAAATTTTTCGTTAATTATTGATGAATCTTTTCATTGAATTGGATTTTTTGGCACTAAAAAGGGAGAAAAAGTGCATGAAACGTTTTCATTAATTGATGAAGGTTTTCATATTACGAAAAATTACATATTTTCGTTGAGCCAACGAAAGTTTCGTTGGGCCAACGAAAATGTAGTGTATGAAACGATTTTCGTAATTTTACGAATTTTATTATTTTCAGTGTGAGAGTCTTCTTTTTGTTAAAGAGGGAAAATCTTGCCGAAAAAAACTTGTCAGCGGGCGGAGTATGATTACTAAAAACTGTTTGGACAGTTGTTATAAACCTTTCCCCGGAATTGGTAAACTTTCTGAACTAATAAAATTTTAAATTTTAATAATTCATCACACAAATCACAATAAATTTACGTGGCCCCTTTTTAAAATTAATCATGAAATAAATTTTTTTATTGAAGATAGGCTTAAAGTCAATTTTATTCAATTGTTATCTTTTATTTTTTGGCGCAACGTTTCAGGGATGGTTATCCCCTTCATCAGGCCTTTAAGTAAAAATTTTAAATAATTCTGTGGTAATAAGTTAAAAGAGCTTATGTCGACATAAGTGAAAAACGATTTTATTTGCTTAACATGTTCACCTTTTGTTCAGCTTTGTTTTAGTCTGGGTCTCATTTCTCTACGCAAAATATAAACCGTTAAATTAAAAAAAAATCATAATAGCTTAAGTCTTTTTGGACAAAAACTGCATTTGCAAAATAGCTTATGTATAAAATCGTCAAAATCTTAAAAATAATAAACTTTTTTAAATAAGCTTAAGTCATGACATAAGCTACTATGACAATTTGAATTCAAATATATTCATCGCTTAGGTCAACATAAGCTATTTTAAACTTGTGGTCGAGTGAACCATTTGTGTTCTTATGTCGACTCAAGTCATTTTAAAAAAATGCATTTTGAACCAAACCCAATTTTGCAAAACAGCTTAAGTAAACATAAGCTGTTTTGTTCCTTGAAATGTCTGCAAAATTGTATACTTAAGTCAAAGTAAGTTATTTTTTCAAATGTAACGGCCGTCCCGAACGTTTTCAAGGAAAAATATACATATGAAAATTAAGGGTATAACAAGCCTGTACCCAGAAAAAAAAATTGTTGGTTTAGCGGCAACAGTTTAAAAGTAATCACAAAAAAAGTAAAAAAAAATCTGGTCCACAAACTTCATTTGCTTATACTGAAAAATGATAAAAATTGACTTAAGCTCTTTTAACTTATTGACACAGAATTAATAAAATTTATAAATAACAAACTTGGAAAATTTACAAAATATAAACAATATTTGATGAAAACAAAATAATTTATGATGATGTATAGTATTCGTTTAATTGTCTGTAATATAAAAAATAAAAAAAAAATTTAAAGCAAATCATGTGATGATTTTTTTCGAATTTTTTTTTTTCGCTCTTTTTTTTGTTCCGATATTTTGTGAGTCGTTGGGATCTTAGATGCCCTTGATACACAAAAACATACAAGAGAATATAAGTTATGCATTGCATGTGTAATCTGAGCTCTATTCTATCTGCTTTTTATGGGTGCTTCTGCTTACGAATAGAAATTATGCAAAAAAAGGTGAGATGGCACAGTTTTTTGCGGGTGAAATGGCGCAGGTTTTTGCGGGTGAAATGGCGCATTCCCTACTAGAACTTTTCACCTTCAAAATATTTTTTTTAAGTAATTCAACCAAGTTCAAATTTTTATTAAAACACCTAATTTAGAATGAGGTATTGTAAGTGAACTTTTTAAATTTTGCATTGACATCATTTGTAACTATTGCTTCTTTGACATACAAAGCATTCTTTTAACTTAAAAAAACAGGTAAAAACTAAATAGCTAGCTTCAAATTTAAAGGAAAATCAACTTTTTACTCCAAAGTTTTTATAAAAAAGACGACTAGTTGCAATCTATTATATGGCATGCATTGGTGCTTGACTCCTGCACATCAAATGTGGCAATAGAAACCTAAAACAAACTCATGCACCATCTCACCTATTTTTCCCTCAAGTAAATAATTTAATTTATTCTTTTCATAAATAATGTTTCAGTAGTAAGAAAATGTATTTCAAATCTCTGAATGTAAAACGTGCGGTCGTAGGCTTTGTTGAAAAAATGTTATTACGAAATATAAATCTAATCTAAAAATCTCACCTACCGGGGTATGCCATCTCATCCACCATATTACTCCAGTCAAAGCGTCGGAAAAAAGGGCCTCACCTTGCGATGAGAGGCACTGTCAGTTTTTATTTCATGGATCGATAGGGGTATATTTAAAAGGCTTAAACCCAATTTCTCACCACCTGATCATTCTTTTTAGCGGAGTTATTCACAAAAATGCATTTTTTGGGATATTTTACTTCTAAGCTAATATCTTTGCTCCAGATTATCGTAGACCAAAAAATAAACATACATTCTCTTCCTTATAATATTTTCTATCGTTGTATGTAATTTCATTGTATTTGAGTGAGTAAATATAAAATGGCAACCATTTAAAGTCAAATTCTTGTTGTTAAAAAACACATTTTCGTCATTATTTCGAAAAAAGCTTATATCATGATTGACATTTTTCCAACCTATTTTGTAGCCCTGTTCATGTCCTGCATTTTACAGAAAAAATCAGCTCTGTATCACCAAAGATGGCCGAGCTATTGATAAATGAACGCATGCAAAACCGGTGCGAAAACACCAAAAAATATCGTTTTTTGGGAATAACTCGACTTCAGAATGTCCTACGGCAAAAAATAAAGCAATGAATTGTTCATTACAACATTTTCTATCAATTTAGTGCACAATCTTTTTGTTGAAACAAATAAAAAATAAGTAATATTAAGTCAAAGTCGTTTTTTTTGTTTAGCAAACTCTCGCCTTATTATTTTGCAAACGGTGAGAGTATTGGCTAAGAAAATAAAATATTATTGTAGTCCTTTAAATTATCTACAATTTAAAAAAAAAATTAGCTCTCTATGACCCACACGAGCCGAGTAATTAATTTTTTAAAAAAGGTCCAAATGACCAACGAAAAAACATAAGACAAATTCTCTTATAACAAGAAACAATGAAAACAACCCCTCTCACTGAGAACTAGTATTCGAATCATAAACAAGGGAAATTTTATTGAATTTTCGTACGGATTAATGCTTTCTTAAAATTATAATAGCTCGGCTCCCGTGAGTCGTAGAAAGCTAAATTTTTTTTTAAATTGTAGATAATTTAAAGGACTACAATAATATTTTATTTTCTTAGCCAATACTCTCACCGTTTGCAAAATAATAAGGCGAGAGTTTGCTAAACAAAAAAACGACTTTGACTTAATATTACTTATTTTTTATTTGTTTCAACAAAAAGATTGTGCACTAAATTGATAGAAAATGTTGTAACGAACAATTCATTGCTTTATTTTTTGCCGTAGGACATTCTGAAGTCGAGTTATTCCCAAAAAACGATATTTTTGGGTGTTTTCGCACCGGTTTTGCATGCGTTCATTTATCAATAGCTCGGCCATCTTTGGTGATACAGAGCTGATTTTTTCTGTAAAATGCAGGACATGAACAGGGCTACAAAATAGGTTGGAAAAATGTCAATCATGAAATAAGCTTTTTTCGAAATAATGACGAAAATGTGTTTTTTAACAACAAGAATTTGACTTTAAATGGTTGCCATTTTATATTTACTCACTCAAATACAATGAAATTACATACAACGATAGAAAATATTATAAGGAAGAGAATGTATGTTTATTTTTTGGTCTACGATAATCTGGAGCAAAGATATTAGCTTAGAAGTAAAATATCCCAAAAAATGCATTTTTGTGAATAACTCCGCTAAAAAGAATGATCAGGTGGTGAGAAATTGGGTTTAAGCCTTTTAAATATATTCCCATCGATCCATGAAATAAAAACAGACAGTGCCTCTCATCGCAAGGTCAAATGACGCTTTGACTGGAGTATATAGGGAGAGATGGTTTTTTTTTTTAACTTTTTTGCTATATTATTTTATAAATATAAATTAAAAATATAAAATTCTGTAAAACATATACCTAATTCGTTGGATATTGAATATAGAACATTTTTGCATTGTTAGAAATATGAAATGTGGTTTACTTTGAAAAATATGCCAAAAACAAAAAAGGTATTCCATCTCACCCTACCTACCAGCATTAACATAACTATATACATAGATACGAGTACAACTATATTCCAAAAAAAATATTTTTGTAGAACTAAAAAATTAAAGCAATTTTTTTTTATTCCTTAAATCATTCTTCCACTCCTACTTTTGTTATTTTTAAATATAAAAAAGGAAATCATCTTGTCCATGAACATATCTCAGGAGATGGATCTTTGGACAGTTCTTTCAAATACTCTTCAAAAATAAAAAGATATTGAAAAAAACCATACTAATTGCGTATTTCCAAGAAAGCAAAGCTATTGTATCTATCTTAAAAAAAATAAATTTTTGTTGGTTTCTGCTCACTTTTTTTTATATGCTTTATGAGCAGCCTCCATCAAAAGTCCTATGATATTCCAGGGAGCAATAATTCTTTTCTTTTTTTTTTTTGAACGCGCATTCATTTTTTCAGTTGAGAAAATACTGTCGAAATAAAGCCATATTTTACATGTATATTAGTAATCCTTAAAGAAATACTGTTGAGAAAGAAAGGGAATCTTGGGAGAAAAATAATTTAAAACCTTACATTCTCCATGCCAATGTCAGCACTAAATCTTTGTTCTTCAGTTTTCTGTTTCCTTGCCCCTTGAAATATTTTATATTTGTGTTTTTTTTTTCTTATGGACAGTTTATAGAAAAAAAAATTGCATCATCTTGTGGGTTGTGTAAATCTCATTTTAAATCCTATTTCACCTGATGTCTGGAAATACTGCTGATGAAGAAGGGTGGTTCCAATAGAACGAGAAGGCCAAATGAACCAATAAGTTCTTATGTTCAAGCTCAAGTCAACCTTTTGTTCGACATTTATGAGTGTTTTTTTTTTTTTTTTTTAGAGAAGTAGAGTTTTGGTCTCATATTGTCCAAGAGTGTGGAAGAAAATGTTTAACATTTCAATTTTTTTAGAATTCAGATGGAGCGGAGAAAAGTCTTTTGCATTTTTGTAACTTTTCTAGTGAAAATATATATATATTTAGGTTATTCTCGATGTATAAAACATTCCAAATGTGGAAAGGATAGAACTTGAAGGTCCATTAAATTATATTATCTATGGTTCACCATTTGCGAATAAGTTTTCAATAATAGAATGAATTGATTGAGTTCAGTTCTATGGAAATCTGGAAATGGATTCTATTTGAAGCCATTTCTGGAAATAAATGTGTATTTGTATGTATCTGCATATATGTATTTTGGTCCTTTAAATGTACATTGTTTTGGATACCCATCATTCAGTAAGAAGGTTGGAGCGAAATGGCCAATGTTACCTATTTGTAGTTTATCTGGTTTTATTTGAAAATATGGATTGGACAACGAAGAAACTTATGTTTTTACTTCAGTTTCAATAGTCTAGTCCAGAGTTAGTTAGTCCTGTAAATTAATTTAGATCCAATTGACTGAAGAAGCTAATTTTCGTGCCTAAATTGAATTGAATTTTTGGGTGGTTACTAACGGTACCTTATCAAAAAATAAATAATAACAAGAAATAAAAGTTCCTAAATAGATTTATATTTTTTATATTTTTATTAATCTAAATTAAATCGGAAGTTTTCAATTGTTTTTATTTTTATTTTATTTTTTAATGCATCATGAAATGAAATCTAATTTAAATACGTCAGGTGAAAAAAACCAATGCTTCAATATCATTTCGTGCGCTGCATCTAAATTGTATTTGCTAAATTTCATCAAACACCCATTCGCATCAAAATGAGTTCATTTAATACAATTGGCTTCTGGCTACGCCAACAAAAGTGGTTCGAAGCGGTTGGTCAATTAAAATCAAATTGCCAAACAAGAGCAACGTATTCAATTAATTTGGTTTTTAAATTGTATATTTTTTTTCATACAATTTTCTATACAGCATGCTGCAGCATAGTCATTGTGTATTCTGATAAAACATGATTTTCAACATGAAAAAATCATCACTTTATTTTGTGATGTTGAAGCTGGGTGTATAACTGAGTCGCACGTACTTGATATTACAGTTCAAGTTGCCTATACAATTGGTAAGCTTTGAATAGTAAATATTTTTTAAGCTTTGTAATTTTGCATATAAAGCGTAAGCAAGCAAATAGTGTTATGCTTCAGTTATTTTGTATATGTTTATTGGCTTAGGTGGAAGAAGTTTTATTGTATATGGGCAATTTATAAAGAGAAAGGTTTTATACAGGATGTCCCACAAGATATAAATGAACAGTGTTACGAATGGCAACACTGGCCATTCATGTCAGCACTGAAGTCAACACCTAATTCAGCGCTGAAGACAACCATCTTTGAAATTCTTGTTTAAAATGTATTTTTATAATATAGTCTTGTTACGTCCTTCAGACGTGCAGGTCGTGTGTTAGTTATTTCAGAAACGGAGATAATTTTTTTTTTAGATTTAGATTAGATTAGAAAAGATTTTATTTAGTTTTCATTTTACAATTAATGTAACAAGAGTAATAAAAAATCTTAATGTAATAATACAATGTTTTGACATAACATGTTTTTGTTGTCTGTCAGATTGGCGTTATAAATTCAAATTTAAATATACTATAGGTAACGTAAGTTGCTAATAATTTTCTTTAACTTATACATTTGTAGATATTTTAACTTAATATTTTTATAAATTTAAAATGAGATTTGTAATATTTATATTAACAATAGGTACAATAATAAATATGGAATGTAATATTTAAATAATTTATTTAAATTTATTATCACAAATTTTTCATCAGTTCATACTTAATATTTTTTAAAAATGTTTTTCATTGCTTTAAGCAAATTCATTTATTAACAAAGATCTATATTTTAGAGAGTAAGATAAAAAGTTGTAAAGGGAAGAGAAGTTACTACCATTTAACACATTATAAAATTCTTCAATGGACAAAGATTCTTTTCCAAAACAGGCTAGTCTCGTATTTTTATAAATCGGGCATCTGCCAATTAGGTGATATGTGTTTTCCACTTCATCCATATTACATATTGAACAGATTCCCAGTGTATCTTTTTTAAATGCTCTAGCATTAATATTTAATAAACCACCTCTAGCTTTAAGAATTAAGCTCACCAGGTAGGGAGAGTTTTCATCTATAAAGTAAGGTGTAATATTATAGTTCAAATGAGCATAAACATCATGAAACTGAGAGCCCTTAGCATCTGCAATGTGATTTTCATGTTCTCTAGCTTCTAGTGCTATCAATAAAATACTATGAAGGTTATTGAAAGATGAGGTAGAAAGGTCTATTTCAATGTTAAGCATTTCACCTAAGTTTATCCAATCTGAAACCCAAAACGTTTTCTGTACAATTGTTTCTTGTGCAAGGATTCGAGGTAATCTTCTACTAGGGTATTGAAGTACTTTATTGACATAGTCGAAATGCAGAGAGAGCGTTCGGAGAAATTGAGTTTTCAAGCCAGTTTCCAAGTGTAACATGTAGTTGGGGGTGTTGTTGGGTAGCTTTAACATTTGTTTCATGAAGAACCTGAACAGTTTTTCCACTTGGTCAAATTGTTTAGATCCCCAAATTTGAGCGCCGTATAGCATAATGGAACGGGCTGCGGTGTCAAAAATTTTTAGCTTATTCGAGAAACAGATATTTGGGTTATGAATATATTTTGACCAAGTTGAGATGATTGTGCTTTTGGACATTGTAAGCTTTAAGTCTAAGTGTTTATTGAAGGATAGGTTATAATTCAGAGTTACCCCTAGATACTTGTAATCATTCACGATTTCAATCCGATCCGAACCATATTTCCAGCTAAGATTGCTAGAAATTCTAGTACCTGTTCTAAACACCAATATTTTAGATTTGTTGATGTTCATTTTTAAACCCCACAACGTACAGTAACTGAATAAAGAATCAATCACGGAGAAATAAATGTGGGTTTTTTAATTTATATTTTTCCCACAATAAAAGTCGTACTAGTTTCATTTTTAAGAAAGGACTAATACAAACAGATTGAAACTAGCGATCATGAATTTTAAGAAAAAGTTCTCAACTTTGTTATAAGCAAATTAAAAAGGTGTTTTGTTTGAATATTGTTTGAAATGTCGTTTGCTGGTACTCTAGAGTTATCAGACTTTCCGTTTCGATTACTAGGATCAAAGTCATTCAGTTTTTCCTTATTTATTGTAAAATTTTTAATAAATATGATTTAAAATCATGAAAATATATAACCAGCATCAAAGTGTTCATATATGCGTTTCGCCCCGATGTAATGGTTGGGCTCATCAGAAGATGACCATTACACCTTGTCTTGACGCATATTTTCCCGAATAAATCGAGACTCCATATAATCCGAGCTGCATAGAGCAACTGCGAATTATATAGTTGCTACAAGTCTTCAAAGAAGATAAATTGTAGCTATTTTTATTGCCTTGCTATGACATTGAAGAAATATTTGACTGTTAACAGTCGAATTGTTTTTCCTGAACACCGTTTATTTTTAATAAATATGATTTAAAATCATGAAAATATATAACCAGCATCAAAGTGTTCATATATGCGTTTCGCCCCGATGTAATGGTTGGGCTCATCAGAAGATGACCATTACACCTTGTCTTGACGCATATTTTCCCGAATAAATCGAGACTCCATATAATCCGAGCTGCATAGAGCAACTGCGAATTATATAGTTGCTACAAGTCTTCAAAGAAGATAAATTGTAGCTATTTTTATTGCCTTGCTATGACATTGAAGAAATATTTGACTGTTAACAGTCGAATTGTTTTTCCTGAACACCGTTTATTTTTAATAAATATGATTTAAAATCATGAAAATATATAACCAGCATCAAAGTGTTCATATATGCGTTTCGCCCCGATGTAATGGTTGGGCTCATCAGAAGATGACCATTACACCTTGTCTTGACGCATATTTTCCCGAATAAATCGAGACTCCATATAATCCGAGCTGCATAGAGCAACTGCGAATTATATAGTTGCTACAAGTCTTCAAAGAAGATAAATTGTAGCTATTTTTATTGCCTTGCTATGACATTGAAGAAATATTTGACTGTTAACAGTCGAATTGTTTTTCCTGAACACCGTTTATTTTTAATAAATATGATTTAAAATCATGAAAATATATAACCAGCATCAAAGTGTTCATATATGCGTTTCGCCCCGATGTAATGGTTGGGCTCATCAGAAGATGACCATTACACCTTGTCTTGACGCATATTTTCCCGAATAAATCGAGACTCCATATAATCCGAGCTGCATAGAGCAACTGCGAATTATATAGTTGCTACAAGTCTTCAAAGAAGATAAATTGTAGCTATTTTTATTGCCTTGCTATGACATTGAAGAAATATTTGACTGTTAACAGTCGAATTGTTTTTCCTGAACACCGTTTATTTTTAATAAATATGATTTAAAATCATGAAAATATATAACCAGCATCAAAGTGTTCATATATGCGTCATATGCGTCAAGACAAGGTGTAATGGTCATCTTCTGATGAGCCCAACCATTACATCGGGGCGAAACGCATATATGAACACTTTGATGCTGGTTATATATTTTCATGATTTTAAATCATATTTATTAAAAATAAACGGTGTTCAGGAAAAACAATTCGACTGTTAACAGTCAAATATTTCTTCAATGTCATAGCAAGGCAATAAAAATAGCTACAATTTATCTTCTTTGAAGACTTGTAGCAACTATATAATTCGCAGTTGCTCTATGCAGCTCGGATTATATGGAGTCTCGATTTATTCGGGAAAATATGCGTCAAGACAAGGTGTAATGGTCATCTTCTGATGAGCCCAACCATTACATCGGGGCGAAACGCATATATGAACACTTTGATGCTGGTTATATATTTTCATGATTTTAAATCATATTTATTAAAAATAAACGGTGTTCAGGAAAAACAATTCGACTGTTAACAGTCAAATATTTCTTCAATGTCATAGCAAGGCAATAAAAATAGCTACAATTTATCTTCTTTGAAGACTTGTAGCAACTATATAATTCGCAGTTGCTCTATGCAGCTCGGATTATATGGAGTCTCGATTTATTCGGGAAAATATGCGTCAAGACAAGGTGTAATGGTCATCTTCTGATGAGCCCAACCATTACATCGGGGCGAAACGCATATATGAACACTTTGATGCTGGTTATATATTTTCATGATTTTAAATCATATTTATTAAAAATAAACGGTGTTCAGGAAAAACAATTCGACTGTTAACAGTCAAATATTTCTTCAATGTCATAGCAAGGCAATAAAAATAGCTACAATTTATCTTCTTTGAAGACTTGTAGCAACTATATAATTCGCAGTTGCTCTATGCAGCTCGGATTATATGGAGTCTCGATTTATTCGGGAAAATATGCGTCAAGACAAGGTGTAATGGTCATCTTCTGATGAGCCCAACCATTACATCGGGGCGAAACGCATATATGAACACTTTGATGCTGGTTATATATTTTCATGATTTTAAATCATATTTATTAAAAATAAACGGTGTTCAGGAAAAACAATTCGACTGTTAACAGTCAAATATTTCTTATTGTAAAATGTCATATTTGTGATATCTACCACTACCAGTGAAGAAGTGGGCTCGCGACATATTTTCGTCAATCATCATTAAAATTAATATTTACCATGACGATAAGAAAATGCAAAAAATACAGTCAGCAACCAAAAGTCTAGTTAGCTCTTTTATATAAAATAGCTTTATATTCTTAGAATTATAAAGGATAATCTTATAAAGGATAATCTTGAAATTAAATACTTAAGCTTATTTTCATTGAATGTCTCTCAACGACAAACCAATTAAATAAAAGTGGAATAACTGTTTGAAAAATTTGGTTAATTTTCAAAAATTTAATTTAAAAAAATTAAGGAGAAAAAAAATTCATCGTTTAAGAGCAATTTTCTCACAAATAAAACAAATAAAAAATCGAACAGAAGGACACCACCTACAATAGACATTTTATTCTCGCCTTTTTGTTTAAAATAAAGTTAATTTATTAAGGTTTTTGAAAAACTAATCCCACACTCTCTGTTTGTTAAAGGTGGACGTATTATTTTACATGTTGAATGTCAGTGAAATTTAATTTTTGAATTCAACGGCCATTTCACTGTCAACAAACTGAAATATTCGCAACATTCTTTGATCTTACCAACTTCAATCGGATTGCGTTCGGATCAACGCACAATGATCATTAGCATCAAAATCAACATGAAGCAGCTAAATGTTTTTTAGATAAATTATAGCAGTCATATGGTCTTGATTTTGCTTCATATAGGTTTCATTTGACATTTAAATGTATTTTAAAGGACAATTAATTTCCTTAATATAGACGAAATTATCAGGGGGGTCATTCCGTAATTTTGAAAAAAAAAACGATAATCAAATCGATGATAATCGTTTTACAGTTTGAGAATCTTTAAAGCCATTTTGAGTGAATTCTGATTCAATATTTCCTAAATAGTTTATATAAATAAAAGTTTTCGCATTCTTAGAAGTCGTGTTAGTCTAGGTTACTAGGGTATCCGAGGTTCGATTCCCGAAATTGGAATTGTGCTTTTTTTTATTTTCTCAATAATCGTCAGTAAATAAACTCGTTTTTGGAGAATTTATTAGTGGGCTAACGAAAAAAAGTGATGTAGCTAGTTTGTTGGAATTACCAAGGTTAGTTCAGAAAGGTCTAAAAAGTTCTATTCGTAAACTGAAAAAGAAATCACTTCACACACCATTTTATATTTGTTGTTGTTTGGATAGATTTTACTAAGCATGTAGCTTTTCCAGGTTCTTATATGGAAAACCAAAAAAATCAATGATTTTTACACCTTACAAAAATATTTGTAGGTATATGTTGTGGTTTTTAAGGTGAAATGAAACAAATCAACTTAAGCTTCTTAACAGGAGTGTTATACATCAGCAGATTTACTTTTTCTTAATTATAAATTAATAATCACTTAAAAAACCAAACCCGACTTCCATGGATCAAAACTGGGTTTTATGGTTTTTCTCCTAGGTTTTTCGTTCAGTTTTGGCTATAGAAAGACAAAACTGAACGAAATTGAAATAGGAACACACTGCAGGCACCAGCTTTCCAATACAATTATCAAAATTAGTTCACTAAGTCCAAAGTTATGAGTTAACAAAAATAAAAAAAAAAAAATACTGTGGTCACTGTGGTGTATGCGTACTTTTTATTTGTGGTGAAAAAAAAACTAATTCTTCTATAATTTTGAAAATAATCGTAGGATAGCGAAAATGAAAGTTCTGCTATCCTGGGCAAACCTTGGGCAAAGAAACCAAGAATTTTTAAAATGAATACAAAAAATAATTTTTTGTGATTTTTGAAATGAAAAATAAAAAAATCCGTTATAATTTCAGAACTAAAGGTGGGCTAGCGAAACAAAATCTTGGGCTATCCTGTAATAACCTTGGGAAATCGAGAAGGCAGGTTTGAAAAAAATAAGTTCTTGGGGGTGCCAACTTCACATAGCCATAATTAGGCAAGTTTTCAAAACACCTTTTAACAAAAAATCGAAAATAGGAACAATTCCTCCTATCCCGCATAAAGCCCACGGCCCTGGTTTCGGGACTTTGGGTATGCTATACGATATACCTAAAGATCAAACCTACCACTTAAAATAATAACCCAGACCAGGCAAATTGTTGAATTAATTTTCTAATGTAGGTACATTGTGCATAAAGAAATAAATATGTGTGTAAGAAAAGTTTAAGTTTTATTTATTTTATTTCTCTCATTATTCTTCTCAATGCCAATGTAAGTCCTATTATAAGAAATATGATTAATAACAACCCATCTTTTCTAATTGAAAAATACATAAATAAAAATTAGTCACATTAACTTTACCGCAAATTTTACCCAAATCATTTTACGCTAAATATAAAAAATTGGGTAGCTACTTTCAATATAAAAAATCTCTTGAATAAATATATGTATTTTGACAAATCATCGTTGTTGCCATCTACTTACTAAATATGTAATAAATCTCATTTCATTGGTGGAATGCTTCTGGTTTGATGGTAGTAACTTTGTCCGCTGCCGCATCTTTCACAAATTCCTTACAAAAGACTTCAAAATTCAATTGACGACGATAAATCACTAAAGAGGAATGGGGTAGTAAGACTGGGAAAGAAAATTATATCGAATAAGTATGCGGAAAGCATTTTGCATGAACAATTTCCGCACAAATATTTGAATAATTCAACTTTTCAGCTTCTAGCTTTCAAAAAAAAAAAAAAAAGTTTTCTGATTTATATCCGATATTCAAACGTTGAGAACGCAGCAAGGGGTCTGTTTTTTTGAAAGGATTAGTGAAAGAGGAAAAGCGTGTGGCTTAGAGAGTGACACAAGAAGGAAACTAAAGCGAATAGCTAGAATGTTACTGACATTGATTTTGGGCCGATGGAGATGGTGTCGCATATTTGAATTTAAGATTCGAAGGACATTTCATTTAAAGGATTTCAAAACAAATCAGAAAAATTCACTATATAAAATGATTTAACTCTAAGGGAGTATTATATTTGAATGACAAATCGACCAGATTTCTTGATAAGACCTTGATGAGGATGACTTTATTTTAAAAATTTAAAAGTATTTAAATGTGTTGTCTTTCAATTTCGATTTAAAAGTGTTTTATTTCATATGAAACTAAAGGAAGGTGCGTCAAAATTGATGTTTCAGAATTGGAAATTGAAGAAAAAGTTATGAACTTCCAGCAGTGCAGGAGAATTCCCAGGTACATCATCAGCAGTTATATTCTAAGATCCCGCCAAAGGACGACCAGTTATACCAGTTGAAAGTTATATTTTCTTTAAGGTACATGGGTTGCCTAGCGACATCCTGTCAATGCATGTTTGCCAGGCTTTAAAGTTAATTTTTTTTAGTTTTTACATAAAAACACAAAGTGAAAAAATACACTGAAAAAAGTATTATTCTTAAAAAGTATGAAACTCGTTCATAAACAAAAATTCATACATTTTTAAGAAAAATTCATTAAATTTAAGCACAAATTCTTAAAAAAAAAGTTTAGATTTAAGAAAGATTCATAAAATTTACGAATCAGTTTTCATAAAAATTTTCCTATGGAAAATATTTTTATGAATTTTTTTTAAGAACGAATACAAAAGTTTATGAATAAACTCATAAACTTCTAGCTCCAATTTGAAAGAATATTTTGCTGAATCATAAAATCTGGACATACTTTTATGAATGAAATTCACTATTATTTTTCATTCAGTTGTATTTTGAGTTAAAATAATTTTTAAAATTGACTTTTTTCCCTTCTAAAATTGAAAAAAATCTATTTTCAAAATTACATTTGTAAGAAGTTCATAAATTTTGTGTTTTTAAGTATTTTTTCTTAAAATGAATGTATTTTTTCTATAATCGAGAAACAACGAATATTTTACCGTTAGCCTGTATTCGGTATTAAGAACTTATTCTTAAAATTTAAGAATATGTTCATACTTTTTATGTTCGAAATTCATATTTTTCCAAAATTTAAGAATTAATTCATTAAATATTATGAAAGTATACATAAAATTTATGAAAAAATTCTTACGTTTTGAGTGTTTAAGTATATTTTCTTAAAGTCTATGCACTTTTTCATCAATCTAGAAAATAATAACTGTTGTTCTGAATCTATGCCTTAGAAAGATTTCTTTGAGGATTTAATTAAAAATCTGATATTCAAAGTGGACGGTCGTTGCCGAAACAAGTTATAAAAGTTTGTGAATAAAAGACAATATTTATTGTAGTGTTAAGCATTTTAACCACGTGGACAATTTTGAAGAGTATAAGTACATTTCAACAGTGTAAAATATTGTTGGTTCCTGTTGCCTCTTTCCCATATACTCAGATAAGTATAAAAACATATAATGTTAAAAATTGCTTTCTTTTATTTATGAAATATATTTTTTTTTTTTTTTTTTAATATGTAGGTGCATATTTTAAAATTGAAAATCGTAAATTGATATTATTGTGAAATAATTTTCTTAAAGTCTATGCACTTTTTCATCAATCTAGAAAATAATAACTGTTGTTCTGAATCTATGCCTTAGAAAGATTTCTTTGAGGATTTAATTAAAAATCTGATATTCAAAGTGGACGGTCGTTGCCGAAACAAGTTATAAAAGTTTGTGAATAAAAGACAATATTTATTGTAGTGTTAAGCATTTTAACCACGTGGACAATTTTGAAGAGTATAAGTACATTTCAACAGTGTAAAATATTGTTGGTTCCTGTTGCCTCTTTCCCATATACTCAGATAAGTATAAAAACATATAATGTTAAAAATTGCTTTCTTTTATTTATGAAATATATTTTTTTTTTTTTTTTTTAATATGTAGGTGCATATTTTAAAATTGAAAATCGTAAATTGATATTATTGTGAAATAAGGAGCCACGTACGTAATCTTCAACTTTGGACCGGCAAAGGCGATTCTCAACAAATCCTGTACCCTTGAAATTGTCCTTGAAATTGTCATTGCAAACTAAAGCAAAACATTGAATTTAGTAGGTAAGTGTTGCATTTTATTTTATTTCTCTAAATATTTAAATTTTGTTCTAACTTAATATTTCCAACATTTCTCATAGGTACCTAAATTCTTTATATTTTTATCTTTCCGCAACTTATTCAATTTTGTATTGTTTTTTTTTTTCAGCTCCAGAGTCTATAAATAATGCTGCCGATTAGAATAAGGTAAGAATAAGATAATTTAACCTTTTAGCTATTTCGATTTTTTAAACCAAATACTACATATTCATTTAACTTATACCTACAAACTTTTTTCTATCTTTCCAGATGATGCATCCATTAAAAAAGTAAAATTAAATTAAAAATTAACTTTATAGTGAAATTTATAGTGATAACGATCAATAAAACATTTTTATTACGTTTAAACTTAATAATTTCTTTTATTTTTAAAAACAATTTTCATTTTTTTTGTTTTAGATTTTATGTTGTTTTCTTTTGCTGTTTGTTTGTTTGGGATACAATTTTTTTAAGAACAAATTAAAGGCTTGGAATGGAAATGGTAATAATAATATAAATAAATGCATACATTTTAATGAAAAGCGTATTATATTTTATGAAAACAATCATACAACTTTAAAAAAAATTCATAGTTTTTATGATTTTGTTCATAAAATTTAAGCAACATTTCATTTAAATTTTAACGAAATTTATGAAAAAAATCATAAAATTTAAGAAATAATCTTAAAATGTAAGAAACTTTTCTTAAAATCTAAGAAACTTTTCTTAAACATGTTCAAAAATTTTCGAATTCGTTTATGAACAGAATTCTTAAAATTCAAGAACTTATTCTTAATTTTTAAGAAAGATTCATTCCCTTATGAATTTGTTCATAAAAAGATTCTTAAATTTAATGAATTTGTACATTGGCTCATTTGCCATGAATTTTTACATTAATTTAATGTACAAATTCATTAATTTTATGTACCTTTTTGGTTCAGTGTACAAAAAATAATTTAAATTTTTAAATGCTTTATCAATAAATTTGTTTTTGTAATTTTGTACTTTTGTTTATAGTCCGGGCGGCCACTGCAGAAACGCTCAACTCATCGAGCTAAAGAAAATTTCAAATGGGAAGTGAAAGAGGGCTATTAGTTGTTACGAAAACCACAGGTCTTCCCGTTCGCATCCTGGCACGATTGGCGTGGTAAAGTGCATTGTGCATCTCATAGACTTAAAAGACAATATTGGTGTCAAATTAAAGGTGATATTGTCAGCTATCAAAATTCAGAGGTCTTCCGGGCGAAAGTCTGGCAGTTTTGTCATGCAGCCCGTTTTAAGGTTAGAAGCGATGAAAGTGAGTTTTTTCATAAAGTCTTGTTTTTTGGTATTTTGGTGGATGAGTTAAGGAGTTTTTTCACTATAAAATAAAAATATGAGTTATTAGCATTTAAATATAAAACGATGTTTTGGAAAAAGCTTGATAGTTTATTAACAATGACCCAAAGTATATGTAAAACTACGAAAAATTCCCGAAAAAGACTCAAATTATACGCTGCGCCCCTTACAACTTACCGAATTAAAAGGCGAATTTAATTTCAAATTAAAGCTAATAATGTCTTTTTTTGAAAACCAGAGGTCTTCCAAGCCACATCTTGACATTTCACCCCCCAGCTTGGGTGAACGTTTTAAGTAAAAAACGCTCCTAACCTTAAAACAAGCTGCGTGACCTAACTTCCAATTTTTGGCTTGGAAGACCTCTGGTTTTCAAAAAAAGACATTATTAGCTTTAATTTGAAATTAAATTCGACTTTTAATTCGGTAAGTTGTAAGGGGCACAGCGTATTATTTGAGACTTTTTCGTGAATTATTCGTAGTTTTGCATATACTTTGGGTCATTGTTAATAAACTATCAAGCATTTTCCAAAACATCGTTTTATATTTAAATGCTAATAACTCATATTTTTATTTTATAGTGAAAAAACTCCTTAACTCATCCACCAAAATACCAAAAAACAAGACTTTATGAAAAAACTCACTTTCATCGCTTCTAACCTTAAAACGGGCTGCATGACAAAACTGCCAGACTTTCGCCCGGAAGACCTCTGAATTTTGATAGCTGACAATATCACCTTTAATTTGACACCAATATTGTCTTTTAAGTCTATGAGATGCACAATGCACTTTACCACGCCAATCGTGCCAGGATGCGAACGGGAAGACCTGTGGTTTTCGTAACTACTAATAGCCCTCTTTCACTTCAAATTTGAAATTTTCTTTAGCTCGATGAGTTGAGCGTTTCTGCAGTGGCCGCCCGCTCTATTACTTTTTTTGCTTTTATGATTCGATGTAGTTCTAGCTTTATAGTCCAGTAATTTTAGGTTTTATCTGCGGAAAAATTCCTACTGGGCTCGATTTTGGTATAGACCTTCGTTACGGCGTTGTTATGAAGATGGGAAAAATCGACATTGATATCGCGTCCGCATTAAAAGTTATAGAGGTCAAAAGGTCACGAAAATCAGTTTTTCGCATATATCTCGTGACCTGTTGCTCGGAGGTCAATAGGGGTCTATGGAAAATCTGTTCGTCATAAAATTATCTACAAATATTTCCTTATGCATTTTTCTGTAAATCCAACCGTTTTCGGAATAGAACTGTTTCAAGCGTAGGCATAACACATGATATGTAAAAAGGTTTGTTTTATTTAAGAGTGAATAATTCAGTATTTGAATACTGAAAAATACATGTGTAATCTCTTTTGCTTTTTATTAATACGTTTTTATAAGTTTCACTTGTAATTGATATTCAAACTAACTTACTAACTAGCTTACTGACTAACTAACTAACTAAGTTACTTAGCTACTAACTAACTATTTAATAAAATCTTAGCAATTAATTTTGACCCTTAGGTCAAAATTACCTACCCTGAGACGTTTTGGTCTCAGGGTAAAAACATTTGAGGGTTAAAACACCACAAATCAATCTTAGACTACTTCTAAGAGTCATATCGAAACTTTGAACAAATTTATATAGTTTGAATGACTACGTTATAATATAGTCCGAAATCGGTTGGATTTACAGAAAAATGCATAAGGCAATATTTGTAGATAATTTTATGACGAACAGATTTTTCATAGACCTCTATTGACCTTCGAGCACCAGGTCACGAGATATATGCTAAAAACTGATTTTCGTGACCTTTTGACCTCTATAACTTCTAACGCGGACGCGATATCAATATCGATTTTTCACATCTTCATAACAATGCCGTAACGAAGGTCTATACCAAAATCGAGCCCAGTAGGAATTTTTCCGCAGATTGGGGTAAAAAATGCCTAAAATTACTGGGCTATTAGAGGTATACAAAAAATATTATGTCAGAGAAAATTAAATTTAAAAATTTTAATATTCAGATTTTTTTTATATTTGAATTTTTGTGGGGTAAACAGAGGTGATTTAAGAAAAAGGTCGAAAAGCTATTTTCTAAACAAAAAGTGATAGAAACAAGATTGAAACTGGAAAAGATAGACATTGATATTATATCAAAGTCACACATACAAACAAAAAATGTAGAAAATCTGCAAATCAGCATAACCGTGAAATTTGATGTTTTAAGAAATTATTCACCAAAAATCAGAATGAAAAGTATTTGAAAAAACTTTTATAGTACTAAGCTTAGAACGCAGCTGAAGCGAAACGAAAAGTTTTCAAGTCTCCAAAGTCGACAACGAAAATGCTAACGAGAAAATATCATGGAGTATTGTGTCAAAGTCAAAATAAAAAAATTCAAAATTAATTTAAAATCAAGAAAAAACAAAAGAAAATAATTTTTAACAGTCAAGAAAATTGCACAGGAAAATAAAATGTAAGTGACAAATGAGTGAAAACTCTCCAAATTTTCCCGTACTGAAAAACGAAAAGTTAAACGAAATTTTTCGTTCAAGATTTCGTTATTCTATTTTTATAAGAAAATTTCGTTTCGCTTAGGCTGCATTCTAAGCTTAAGAGAGCAAAAATAAAATAACTTGGCACGTATCTGCCAAATTGTCGGTTAAACTTGGTTTTTGTTTTTTGTTAAATTACAGATTATATTATTCAAAAAAATTTTTTTTTTTTACTTCAGATTCTTTGATGTAGTAAGCTTAGAACAAGCTATTTTATCTACGATCAGAGGCTCATCATAAGTGCATGTAAGTGATTAGTAAAACAAAATACAACCTCCCACATGCACAATATAAAACAAAATATTACGAAAAAATGTATTAGTACAAAAAATCATCTAACATACATACATTATATACAATCACGATTGTGGAGCACTGGTTCGAAACAATGTTTTTAAACCCATTTTCGTCAAATTATAGTCTAAGGATGAATGGTTCAAGTTAAAAAGTTTACTCATGCGACTATATAAGAGGCCCTTTAATACCATAGTTTGTTCTATAAAAGTCGATATGTAAAGGTTCAAATCTTCGTATCGCTTATTTGTTCGATATCTCGTATCACTTATTTGTTTTTCGAATAAAAATTACCTCAGGAACTCATGGGTCATCCTTTTTGGCTGTTAAAGTGTAACATTCAGCACACCTACGCAATAATCAAATACCTATGGAGTTTTTCCTACAAAATAAAACTTTATTTTAAAATCTTCCAAGCTTATGTTTTAGTGTGTGTAATGTAGGTACATTGAGTGGAAATGTCATTTTTGTGGGCTAACAACAAAATCACACAATTTTCACAAAGCATAGCTATCTCCTCTAATTTAATTTGCATTTCCAACAGCGTCTTTCTACATGGATAACTTTTTATTTTTTTTTCTCATGATTTTGTTTCAATTTAATAACTTCACAAGTTTTTTTTTACATAAAAATGTTCCCAAAAATTATCTCTCAGATGTCAAATAAACGTACCTGACCAAGCTACTAAAACCTAGTTTTCATGGATTATCTGGAAAGATTTTTCACAGAGTAACCGGTAATTTTTGCAAAAATGTTGTAGAGCAACGTTTTAATATTCTAATCGAGTCCAGTTTAGTACGCATGATTCGTGTTCAGAGATATTCATTTGCATTTTGTGCAACCATAATTTATTCGCTTAAAAACTTCTGATAATATTCCGTCCTTAGGCAAGTAGAAGGGAATGGCTATGAAAATTAAAGGAACAAAAATAAACGAAAACAGTGCAGATTAGTTGGGATCTGTATATTTTTCATATCGATTAATACTATTTAAAAATTTTGAAAATGAAAATTAAACCACAAATTAGGTATAGGTATCTTTTTGCTTGCAATTTTTAGGAACTCGTTTCTTTATAAATTAAAGTGAACTAAAATGTCTTCCACTATCAAAGAAAAAAAAAACATTAGCAGCCAGCGTAAAATTCCGTATCAAACTTAAGCATGATGCAAGGATGCTTTAATTGGCTGATCCGCTGTGCTGTTTTGTTAAAATTCATATCCCCGTTTCATTCGTTATATCAAAAGGTGGTACCTACAAATATTTGAAATATGCTTTGTAATATTAGTAAAAATCATTCTTTATTTAAAAAATTTGGTTTGATTGTCACTTGCGCTTTGAAAAATTATGAAAATACAATACATAGTAGCAGCAAGTCATTAATTAAAGCTTTGTTTTATTATAAAGAAAAAAAATTAGGTACATTAGTTAGTAATAGTAGAAGCATATACAAACATAAGTTGCCATTACTTACATTGTGTATATATTTGTTTGTTTTGTGCGTTTTTTACCGACTTTGTTTTTTGTGTTTGTTACCTCATAACTTTGGACTGAGTGAACCAATTTTGATAATTTTTTTTGTATTGCAAAACTGGTGTGGTCCAATTTCGTTCAGTTCTGGCCATAGAAACTATTAGAAAAATAATAAAACCCAGTTTTGATCCATGGAAGTCGGTTTTGTTTTTTGATGAAAAAGATTATTATTTATAACTCAATTTTTTTAAAGGTCTTTAAGTAGGAACATCATTTATTTGAATACAAAAAAAAAAAAATAAAATAATGACTTTGAAGTTTTGCGACTTCAGTATGTTGTATATATGTAGCTTTGAATTTTTTATGAAAAAAATGGGGATAAAATTTAGTTTTTCCAAAACACTATGTGCTTGTGCTAGTATACATTACGATTGAAATATTAATCGCTGTCTAGTTTTTTCAAAAACAAATTGGTTTTTCAGTCGAAATTAAATTTTTGACTGTTTATTTTCAAAATGTAACAGGTAACAGATTAAGTTCAAAAAGATTAATTTTACAAGAAATTTGATAAGAATAATACAAAATTTGTTTTTAAAATAACAAAATCAAATGGTTTTGATTTTGATTTTGTTATTTTAATTTTGATCTCCAAACGAAGTAGGTATCTATGGTATTTAATTTCTTGCGTAAGAAAATATTTGAAGAACAAATCTGTAGGTATATATTAAAACGTTTTTTTTTTTTAGAAAATGATTTTTGTACTTATACACTTTTTAAAAGAATATTTTGTGTGCCAATTAAAAGGAAATATTAATCAATACAATAAATTAGTTAAACGTTTTCAAAAAATTTATTTTCATTTTTTTTTTTTTTTTGAAGAAAGTTAATTAGGGTAACCTCTACAGTCTCTGGCTAACAGAAATTGAAATATATTCACAAAGCGTTAAAAATGAGAAGGGGTGTACTTTAAGAACTTTTGTGACTACTATCTTCCCCAGCCATAACTACAGAACGTAAGATCTTAGACATAAATGTCCAAAATGTGAAGTTGGCACCCCCAAATGCTAAACTAAAAAAGTAGTATGATTTTGAAACCGACTTAGTTGAACTGCCTCTAAGTCAATTCTAAATTTAGAAGTTAGTATATGTTTTATTACCATTAATTTTTTTTGTTAACAACTTAACTGTCCCCATAGAAGCTCATTATAAAACCTTATACGTCCATCATTATTCTCATCAACAACTCTATAAGTCCCATGAAGCACATTGGATTCATATTATTAATTTTTTCCCTTGCCACCAGAGTCCAATGAGTCATATATGATACATACACATATTTACATAAAATAGAATTTACTGTCCCCGTACAAACTCCTTCAAAATCATCTCTACGTCCAGTACTTTTTTTCAAAAATAAGCATTACTATTTACAAATAATGCAATTAGAATTGGTTTCTTACCTGAGCAATTAGTAAATATTGTTTAAAAAAGGGTTTAGTTTTATGTTCCTATATGATTCATGGACGTATGATATTTGATTTTCATCGCCACAAATCCAATGAATCATATAGGACCATAAAACTAAACCCTTTTTTTTAACAATATTTACCAATTACTCAGGTAAGAAACCAATTCTAATTGCATTATTTGTAAATAGTAATGCTTATTTTTGTAATGAAAATGTAAAAAACTGACATTGATACCGTATAGGCTGAAAAGTTATAACTTATAAGGGTCAAATGGTCACGGAAATCAGTTTTGCACAAATATCTCGCGACCTATTTCTCGGAGGTCATCAGAGGGCATGGTTCGTCGTAAAACTATATAAAATATAATTTTCTCTCTAAAATCAACCGTTTCGGGTGTAGAGCGCATCAGAGAAGATGAACTAGATTGCACTTAGGGCTCAGTTATAGCTATCAGTAAAATCCATCAGTAAAAATTTTGTTTTGCTATTTTAAATACTTTAACCTTATATTTTGTGGAAAATTTTCATGAAATAAATTGAAAACATATTTCCACTAATTTTTTCAAAAAGAATCAATGCATTTTGAGTTAAATTTTATACACAAATTCATTTTATAAATTTTACTGATGAAATTTCATTTTACTGAACAGCTGACTGCCAAATGCCAAAAAAAATTCCATTTCGTTTTACTGATGACGTTCCTTTTTTTTTACTGTTCCGGTGCCAGCATTAAAAAATTACTGATGAAATCAACAGCAAAAAAATTGCTTGTGGGGCGAATGTCAAATAAACATTTAATTTAATGACGTAAATTTACTGATTGCTATAATCAGTAAAAGATTTCAGATTCCTGATGTTTCAATTTTTACTGATGGATTTTACTGATAGCTATAACTGAGGCCTTACGTACGAAAAAACACATATCTTTTTGGTTTATGTTGCTCAATTTTTGAGGTTCTTATAGAAGCTGCTTATATTTTTTTGGTCTCATTTACTTTTGATTATTATTTTTATACGGATTCTCTAAAAAAAGTGCAAAAATGTACACATTGAGATTAAAAGTAATAAACAAAAAAGAAAAAAAAATTGTTTGGAAATTGTGTATGTTTCCCTTACTTCTTACCCCTTACAACAGCCTTGGGGAGTAAAAAATAATAAAAATTAAAAGCACATATTAGTTGTTTGGCTCTCTAATTAAAAAAGTATTCATTCTATAGGAAAATTGTGAATTTAAAAAAGAAAGATAATATAATTTAATGTCAAAAACGTCCTTGCAAATTTTCTGTGAGATGAGTCGTTTTCGAGGTATTGATTTTTCAAAAGGCTGGGTGGAAAGCCGTACAAGGCAAAACACATTATCAAGCCTCTTTTAATTACCCTGCATTCAAATTTTGATGCCTCTACAATTTTAACTAGATTTGTTTTTTCAGTCGCTGTACGGTGTTTTAATTTTCTTATTATGTACCTACCCATACAATAATTGTGGATCGTAGTTAAAAAAATATTCTTCCATATGTTTACATATAACTTCTCCCAAAATAAAAAAAAAAAATCTTAAAAAAAATCAATGATTTTTTTATGAAATAACTTTTTTTGCTCAAACATTTTTCCAATTTGTTTTGCAGTTTGGGAAAGTATTTCTTCTTGTCCTACACATTCATGAATAAATTATGTTCTATTGCCATATTTTCATATAGCAAACACGTTTTTAGAAACACGTCTTTATGAATCATATATGACTCATGGCCTCTAGAAACACGATACAGAAAATATTCTATGAGTCAAATAGGACTCATGGGACGTGGAGTGGTTTTTTAATCAGATTTTATGGGGACAGTGAAGTTGTTTTTACTAAAATATGTATATGAGTCATATATGATACACGGGACTCTGTAGGCTTGTGACAAAACATATATTTTGAGTCATATGGGACTCATTGGACAGTTAAGTTGTTAAAATCGAGTTTGATTAATCTGAGTCTATTACTAGTATTCACCTTAAAAACCAAAACAAATATTTTTTTTGTTCAGTGTAAAAATCATTGATTTATCACTGTGTTTCGTTTGTCCATAGGTTAGCGCAAGTTTAACCAAAATTTTATTTTCATAATCCCAACTTAAGTTGGTTGCAAAGGCCAACTAGTATCATTAATTTTTTAGAAAATACAAACAATACTCATACACCACAGTGACCGGTATAAAATGGAAAAGTAAATCCACTGGTGTGGGCATTGCGCCTCAAATTTTATTTATTTGACTTAGAATTCTTTTTTGATAGAATGTCCATATAACATTCCTGTTAAGATGCTTAAGTTGAATTGTTTTATTTCATCTTAAAAATCACAAAATAGAAATGTTTTTTCAAGTGTAAATATCATTGATTTTTTAGTTTGCATATATGTACATTAGGGTGTGTTACTTTTGTATGGTAAAAAAAATTCTTTAATTTTGCAATGTAATAGTGGTCAAAAGTTTTATTAGGGTCTAAGGTTTAATAATATTTAAAAAAAATTCATAATATCGTTCGTCTTTGGCTCGCTCAAATCGTTTGAAGTTGTTAGGACAAAAAGGTTTTATATGAAAAAATGTGTTTTTTCCTTCGCATATTATTTCGCAGCTTCTTTGCTAAGTGTTCAATTCCAACATATATGAGCTTAAAAGTTTTTTCTTATAAAGATATATATTTAATATATTTATTTTTGTATTCAAACGGCGCAGTTAAAAAAAAAAACATTCATTTCAAAAATCTCTAAAAATTCAGACTTCTTCGATTTCTTCCCATATTTTGAGCGAGCCAAAGACATTAATTAAAATGAGAATTGTAAACGCAGCATTTATTTTTGATAAGTAATGTAACTTTTAAAAGCTATTACATTTGGAAATTCCATACTTTAGCATTTTGACGCACCCTAATGTACATATTATGAACTCCTAGAAAAGCTGCCATAATTTTTTTAACTAAGAGTGGGCGAACGAAAAGAAGTGATGCCATTTGTTGGAATTATCATGGTTAGTTAAGAAAGGCTTAATAAGTACTATTCGTGTACTGAAGAAAAAAAAAAATCAGGTCACCGACCATTTTATATATATGTTTTAACTTTTGAAAAAAGTTTGTATAGATTACATTAAACATGTAACTTCTCTAGGTAGATAAGGCAAACCAAATCTATCAGTATAAAGGGTCCAGAGGAAAAACAGCACAAGTCCATTCCAATTCATTCAGAGAAAAAGGCATTTTTAATTTTGTTCTTCATGTAACATAGTACTAAATTCATTTCACTTCTAAATTTTCTTAGCAAGGCTTAAATTTGTTTTATAAAAGTAAGGATGCCATCAAATAGTGCCCAGTTAATACTACAAGACCTCATCATGTGCCGTTTTTCCTCTGGATCTGGATCTGGACCCTTTATATCTACTGTTTTTTTTTTTTTTAATTATTTTTTCTAAGAAATTAATGAAACTATGTAGTTGGCCTTTGTAACCAACTAAGTAAAGATGGGATGACGAAAACAAATGTTGATTAAAGACAGTAATATATCAAAGATTTTTACAATGAAAAGAAAAAAAATATATTTTTCGTGGTTTTAATTGTAGGATAGCGAAAATGAATGGGCTTACCTTAGGCAAACATACCATGGTTTTTAACTAACCGTACCCTCACAGGTAAAAAAATTTAATTTTTTCGGTTTCTGAAATGAAAAAAACCAATTTATTTTTTTTTTGAAAAAATGGTGGGATTTAGATAAAAAATTTCGATCTTGAAAAAACAAACCAAAGCACAGTGGGTACCCTCCCATACAAAGTGCGGTCAAAAATATATGACCATTTTTTTTTTAATGAAACGCCTATATTATCATTTTATATGATTTATTATTGCAAAAAATTCATTAAGTCAGTTTTTTAAAATTTTTGTTATTTTGAAGAAAAATAAAAAAAGGTAAAAAAAAATAAAAAAAATTTTTTTTTTAATTTTTTTTCTCCGTGTATCGTCATTTAAACTCGTACTACTCGAAAAGGGGAAAAAACTGCTGAACTGAAAAAACTTCGAAAGGTAGGACAGTAATCTTCATTTGAGAACTTAAATTGTAGAGGGCACTCGAAGGCAAACCAACTAAATCACCAATTCAATGAAAATTAAAATTAATTAAAAATAATTAAAATTGCTTCGCTAACGAGCCCCATTACAATTAGCTTTAATGTTACACCGAAAAAAAAAATTGATAATAACAGCTATCAAATTAACATTTTTCAGTGACAAAAGTCGTCCAACAATTAAAATATCAATTTTGATATTTTATCATATCATTTTCACATTTTTTAATTTCAGATGGGATGGTTAAAATTTCACTTTGACAATTAAAATATCATTTTGACATTTTTTTACGTTTAAGTGGACAGTGAAAATTTCACTTTGACAATTAAAATATCAATTTTGACTAGATTTTACGTTTTAGTTTATTATAATGAAACCTATTTCTTTCTTTTTCTTTTTTATTATTTTTATTATTAAAAGAATTTTCTTTCTTTTTTCAAAACATTACTGAAAGGGAATATTCTTTACAAAATAATGATCATATTATTTTTTCTATTATAGGTGATATAATTTTTTTGTTATTTTCTCCCAAACTATGTGAAGTAAAATCTTAGTGCCGATCAAATTTTATCAGTAAATCATACATTTTACTTCGAAAAAACACAACGCGCCTTTAAATTAGTACACATTAAGAATTTTGTATTTAATATTTTTCAATAATTTGGAATGAGAAATTGATATGAAAAAATGATAATAAAATATCAAAAAAAAATTCCAAAATGTGACATTTAAATATCATCCTGATAATAAAAATGTTGTTTTTACATTTTAAATATCATTAAACACATTTTATAGAGCATTTTTGGCTGATATTTAAGAAATGTTAATTTGATATTTAAAAAATGTTAAATTGATATTGGTTTTTTTTTTCGGTGTATTTAACAATATAATTTATGTTTTTAGGAAGTATAAACCTTCTCGCAGGGGCGTACACTCCTTTGGGGCAAGCGGGGTGGTGCCCCGGGGCCCCCGACCGACCCCAGGGCCCCCACTGGAAACAATGCAGAGAAGGAAACTGTTAGTATAAATTGAGTTACGAAGTAACCAGGGAGACAAATTATGTCATTCAGTGTAATGTATAATGCATTGGTAGCCACACAATATATGTATATTGATTTTAAAAAAAGGTTACCCCAGGGGCCCCAAAAAAAATAAACTGCTTTTTTAAAAGAAAAATTATAATTTTATCATAGGGCCCCAAAAAATATTACTTGAAAAATATTTGCCACCACAAATAATACATTAGGGGCCCCAAAAAAGCAAAAAAATAGTATTTGAGGATCCTCAAAAGTGGTTCAAAACAATCAAATGGAAATTTAAATATAAATTCAGGGGCCCCAACATAAATACATCAGGGCCCAAAATAAAAACATAACGTTATTGGTGGTATTCCAAATATTACTTCAGAACAGAGGCCCGAATACCTATTAATTCTTGGCTCCAAAAAAATTGTATTATATTTTAGGGGCCTCTAAGCACTTAATTTTGGGGCTCTAAAAATAATTTTTCAGAGGCCCCAAAATAAAAAAAATTATTCCTGATGATGGAAAATAAAATATGTATTTATTACTTCGGAACACAGGCCCCAAGAACTATCAATTCTTTTTTATTTTAGGGGTCTCTAAATATTTAATTTTGGGGGCCCTAGTACAAGTGTTTACTACTTTTATGAGAGACATTTTAAGTCAGTATAGCAAAGTGCATTACGAACATATTAAAACATTAAAATAAACCTAAAAATAAATAAGCCATACAAAAAAAAAAACGTATGGCGTATACGTAATTTTTTTTTGTGACTAAGGTTCCCCCAAATATCAAAGGGGCCCCAAAGTTTAGTCTTACTCCCGGGCCCCGGGGACTCAACGTACGTTAGTGCCTTCTCGTTTAGTATCCATAACAATTTAATACTGTTCACAATTTCTTAACACCCGCTATCACTATCGCAAGTTCACACCTTATAACTGCAGCGATAAAAAACTGTACCTTTTTTTATGTAACCGTCAAAATTTTGTTGGTTTTTGTTCGATGGAAGATTGTAGAACGTTGTTTAATCATTTGGTTTTCAAAAACTGACATTTACTTTTTTTTATTTTTGACCTATGGCGGTACAAACTGTGCACAGTCAAAAATCAAAGATTTTTAAACTGAAAAAATATATTTTATGTGTTGTTTAGGGTGAACAAAATTAAATTCGTTATAATTTTAGAACTAAGGGTGGGCTAGCGAAAAAAAAGTTGGGCTATCCTGGGCTAACCTTGGGAAAACAAACCAGGGGGGCTTGAAAATTAAAAAAATTGCATTTGGGGGTGTCAAATTCACATAGCAGAGGGGGAGTGGGGGAGCAGAAATACCGAAATTTGTGTTTTTAAAATTAAACTTCAAGGAATAATAAAATTAAAAGAAAGTCCTTATAATAATTTTTCTAATGTACCTCCAAATTTTTGTCTAGTTTGACTTTTATAAAAGTAAAAATAGAAAAAGCAAAAGCATTTTTTTTTTTACTTTTGACCTTAGTATCCAATTTCAAGAATTTCAGATAGTTGCTTAGCGGTTTCTCAACTTATCTTCAATTGATGAGTGAAATCAATAAGTTAGTAATATTTTGAGTCATTGTTTTTAAATTTCTCGTTAGTTCTTCTACCTTTTTTTAAAAAAAAATATAAGGCTAACTAACTTAACCTAATTTTTACGGAAATAATTGCAATCCTTACAATCAAAACATTTTCGATACAGCTATAAATTTTACAACAACTACCTAATTAAAAAATAAAAATTTCAAAACTGTTCAATTCAATGGAAAAGCTTATACAATGAAAATTCTATGACATGGCTTAAGGAAAATCTCAAGTGTAAAGTTTCTATTTTTTATTTTTTCCACAACAACTGATACATTGCAGATGGAAATACAAAAAAAAACTCAATCTCAAATCCATTTGAAAATCTCCAAAGAGGAACCCCATTTGGGTTTTAACAGTTGCAACGCATCACTATAGGTACTATACACCAGCTTTTTCCTATTGTTTGCATAAACAAATGTTAACCTTATGTAATGTAGTATACCTACAAAGTACAATACGTTATACTTTTTTTTGAACATGTAGCAGAACAATCTACTTTCCTATATCCATAGAAAAGGACTTGGTCAATTGATGTATTGCATCCTGCACGCTGGAGCATCTCTGTAAAGAAGACACACACAGCATAAGGATATAGTTCTGAAGACAAAAAAACAACATATCTATTGTTTTATTCACAAAAGAAGTGATGGCGCCGGAGAGATGTTTTCGTTGCGGGCATCCTTGCAGGATAACATTATTTGCTTACATGTCTGAGGAAGTGTACTACCTACCTCTTGTGAGCTTAGAACTAAGAAAGTTCAAATATAAACGTCAATCTCTTTGTCATCAGTAAATATTTAATGCCGGAAAAGCCGCACGTCGTCGACGTAAACTTTGTGTAGGTACATATTTCAGTCAAGGACGATGTTTTAATTATTATGCTCGCAACCAAAGTTGACCTTCTATTGAGGGTCATCCACCTTCATAACTTTTCTGGCATAGCTTCAATTATCTATAGCAAGGATTTCCATTCAATTATAAACAATTCTCATGCAAACTTTCTTGCTAAAAGTTTTATCCAACGCTCGTCGTACTAAAGTTACATCTGCTTTATGGCCACCCGACCCGCACAATAAATTCTTGCGTCTTCCATCTTCACGTATACACGCTTTCAAAATATACAATACCTACACTTACACTTCCTACTTAAAAGTTGGGCTTTTCTTTTATAAAACTGCGAGAAAATTGAAGTGAATTTTTGTTTAACTAAATTAAGTGCATGTTGCTTTAGCGAAGATGGCAAGTATTGTCGCGAGAGCCTTCTCTTTATAGAATAGAATAAGGTACCTTACAGGGTAGGTAGTGAATGGTGGTGGATGACAAAAATATATGTATTTTTAAATAAAATACTTTTAGAAGAAAAAACAATGAAGGTATTCAGTTGACAACGAACTAGGTATTTTGATGAAGGCAGGTATAGCTACATAATTATAAATCTTTGGAGGTGGTGTAGTTGTGCTATCTTGAAGAAGGATAATTGGAGGATTTTAAGTTAATTTACGAGAAAATATGTGTAGGTTCAAGAACAACTAGTAGGGGCTACGTGAATTTACTTTTGTTGTAAGTGGATAAATGTGTAAAATGGTTAGTGAATTCTTCACTCGAAGAGCGAAGTAAGGAGGAAGGAGTTTTTAAGTTGAATTAGAATTTATACTCTTAATGAAATTTTTATATGTGAAGTAGCTATTTTATCTACTTAGTAATCAAATAAAGACATTCTAGTATTGATGGTTTTGCTAAAAAGGAGGAAGGGTGCTAAAAACTTTAAAAATATTTGTTTTTATTTCAATACTAGCTAACCCCCACCCGCTTCGCTGAGTGTACTTTTTAAAAAAATAGAACCTGTTTGAAAATACATTTAAACCGAAAAAAACTGGTTTATTGTGATGAACATTAACCAATTTATTGTAATTTATGCAGTTATTGGACATTGTTAATGGAATAGCGGCACTTGATTCGGAAGGCCGAATTACACTTCAAAACAATTTTTTCAATGTAAATTCAAAAAATGAATTGATTCAGTGTTTTTCCAAGTATAAAGACAAATTACAAAAATCATACTTGGCTGAGTGAACGTGCAATAATGGCTGTTACAAATAAAAATGTTTCTGAAATCAATGCAACAATTTTAAACTATATAAATGCACAATGTTTTGCCTACAAATCGGTTGACCCTATCACAAATGAAAGCAATGTCAGTTTCAAACAGACATTCAAAGCAGATAGACGTGCAGCGGATAGTTTTAAACACTTAACAAAAATAACCACCAAATCTACCAGCGAAGGGTTTTACCTGCGACGATTTTCAAAAGTTTTATTACCCTGTGGTAATAAAACCCGAAATCATTAGCAGAGTTAAGCTACCTAAGCCAACCCTTAATTAATGTGCGCATGAAAGTTTTTCTTAAAACATCGTGCGAGGATTAAACTAAGTGGTGCCATATAATAATTAAAGTAAAAAAAATTAGCAGCAATTAAAAATGGGTGAGCCTTTTAATCTTGAAAGTGCGTTTATTGCCCTTGAAGAACTAATTAAGAGGATGATCAACGACCTGGGTCCTGAACACAGACCGCGAATCAATAAAACCCTAGGAAGTTTTATCACAAGGGATGATCAATTGCAGAAAAACAAAGAAGACAAAGCCGAAGACGAAATGGAAACCGAAAGTGAAGAAAGCTCATCGACACACGCCAACGATGAAGTGCAAACCAGCCAAGATGAGCCAGCCAGCGAAGAAGAGGATACTTGTGATTCTGCTTCCAGTTCGGAAATTGATGGTGAATCTCCCCAGCCAGGGCAGAAGAGGCCTAGGAAATCCGGAAAAGGAGCAACTGCAGCCAAAAAACTAATAATCACGGATTTCTACAAGCCATCAACAGCAACAGCCCAGCATTCTCCGAATAAGCAGCCAACATCAGCCAGTCCAAACAAGCCGCCAAAAGCACAACAGTCACAAGCTGCAACTCAGCCACCAACAGCTAAACAACCAGCAACAGCAAGTACAACTGCCACCCAGCCAACGCCTCCAATCCCCACCACCAAGGCAACAGGAATGCCACCAATCTTCTGTTTTTCCGCTAACATCGCGGAAATCAGCAGATTCTGCAAAAATAAAAACCTTAAGGTGACATTTAAAAACCGGAGCACAAAGACAACCATCATTTCAACTGGGAACCGCCAATCTTTTGAGGACATTAAAAACTTCCTAAAGGCGAGGAAGATCCAATTTAATACCTTTACACCCCGAGAAGATAGGAAGAACCTACTGCTGCTGAAAGGACTTCACTTCACACTCGCAGCCATTGAAATAGAAGATGAACTTAGGATCGAGGGTCTCCCAGTCATCAAAGTCACTGAATTCAAGTCCAAAAAAGCACAGGGCAAAGAATTCAACAACTTCGTCGTAGAACTAAGTAAGAGCTGTGACATCGCCGAGGTCTACTCAAAGGCCTTGATAATGAACCACCGGGTTCATTGGGAGCGTCTTAGGACCAACGACATCGTGCAATGCCGAAACTGCCAACGTTTTGGTCACGTTGCCACAAACTGCGGCCGCCAATATGTTTGCGTTAAGTGCAAAGAAGACCATGAACCAGGACAATGTAGAAGGAAGGAAAACACCGGATCGAATGTATGGTGCGCCAACTGTAAGAAGGAAGGACATCCAGCTAGCTTCAAAGGATGCCCGACACTGAAAGCTAAGCTTACCGAAAGGAATAAGGTGCTGGCGGAGAAAAAGTCTCACCAGGAGTTTGCTGCTAAGTCAGCATGTACCATTACCCGGCCAGCAGTGAGCTATGCAGCAATGGCCCTAAAAGCACAACCACCAAAGGCAGCAACACCCAAGCCAATAGCACCAATGAAGAACCAAACACAACAACAGCAAACCAGGACTCCAGCAAAGAGCATCCCAGTTAAAACAGGGCCAACTAAGCCGACCAGACCAGCATCTACATCAGCACCACCACCGATGAATCTCAACAACAAAGTTGAGCGCCTCTTCGGAAGTGACCTCTTGTCAGTGATGCAGAAAGCCCGGAGTGCCGTTCCATCTAACCATGGGCTTCTGAGTGATAAAGATAAGTCCGCGGCCTTAGCCACCTTCATCTACACACTATGTCATTAAAGAAGCTCCGCATACTGACGTACAATGTCAATTCATTGTACAGCCTGGAGAAGAGGACATCATTCAACTTGTTCTTGAAGAACAACAGCCCAGACATCGCCCTCATCAGCGAGACCAACGTGACACGGAAAAATAACATTGACATCGTTGGATTTAACACCTTCTGACAGGACAAAGCCGAGAACCGCAGAGGGACTGCAATTTTTGTAAAGAAAAATATAAGCACCAGTGAAACTCTTGACCAGTGAAGCTACTGCCGTAATCTTAAACCTAGGAAGAGATGAGACACTCACCATAATAAGCGTGTACTTCAAATGCAATTCCACAGCCAAAAACATTCAGAGCGACTTACAGACCCTCAACGGCACACTCTCGAGAAGCACTTATGGACTCATCGGCGGTGATTTCAATGCTAGACATCACCTTTGGATGGATATAACTATCAACACTGAAGGAAAGGCAATATCCGACTGGTTGGATTTCAACAGTGCCCAACATTCGTTAGTTGTAATTTCTCAACCGAAACCAACCTACCCAAGAACACCTTCAACATTGGACTTCTTCTTAGTAACATCAAATTTTGTGCATATTCATCCTGATTTCTGCAACTTTATCTGTTCAACAGTATCCAGCGACTCGGACCATGAAGCAGTTCAGCTCAGTATTAAGCTTCATCAGCCCATCAACTTAGTGACACAACCAGCGGAACACTTCATCAACTATAGGAGATTGGATATAGACAGGTTGCAGAGAGAGGTTGAACAATCCATCACTTTCCCACCACACAACAGAAATCTCCAGAATGTTGAAATTGATGCTGCTATTGATTCTCTGGAAACGGCAATCACAAGTGCACTGGACAATCAAAAACAGCCGAAGACATCAAAGGACCGCTACCAACATCTTCCAGTACACGTGCAAAATTTATACGCACACAGACAGCGGTTAAGAAAACGCCTCCAAAGGATCCACCAGCGGGACTTAAACACATCAAATGCCAACTACCGGACAGTGTGGAGTGAGCTGCAGTGCACCAACATCATGCTCCGTAACGCCATTCAACACTTCAACAACACACAGTTCCAGAAGAGACTGCAGTCAATAAAGCCCGGACCTGATGCCTTCAAGAATATCAACCGAATTGTTGGACAGAAGTCACCAATGCCGAAAGTTATTAACACCAACAATGGAGAAGCAACAACATCTCAAGAAAAAGCAGAAGCATTTGCAGCCCACTTCGAATTTAACTTCACACCGAACCCTTCCGCAGACCCAGTCTTCTTACAGGAAATGGAAGCATCCATCCGAAGGACCTTAGTACCTAACATCGATGTAGCAACATTCAGCAACACCAATCCCGCAAGTGATCCAGTTGACAGCCCAAACCTGAGCACCCCAGAAGAGATTGCCGAAATAATTAAAATATCCAAACCGAAAAAATCAGCCGGACCGGATGGCATTTCCAACTTCGTCATTAAGAGGCTCCCGCAGACAATATTAATCTTCTTAACCATTATCCTCAACAACTGCATCAACAACAGCTACTTCCCGCAGAAATGGAAAACTGCAAGAATCGTGGCAATTCCTAAGAAAGGTGCGAGGGACATTATATCTAATTACAGGCCAATTTCTCTTCTCAACAACCTAAGTAAGCTCTTGGAAGAGCTGACACTGAGGAAGCTCAAGAAGTTTTGCAGCGATTTCAACATTATCCCAGACATGCAGTTCGGCTTTCGGGAGAAGCACTCCACACTGCATCCGCTCATGAAGTTCCACCAAGACATCACCTCAGCTTTGAACAACCATCAAGTTACCGTCGCATGCTTTCTGGATGTCGAGAAAGCATTTGACAGCGTATGGATAGAAGCCCTTATCCATAAACTTCATTTACTAGGCTTCCCTGTAGCACTAATAAAAATCATTTTTTCTTTTCTTTCTTCTAGGAACTTCTTCCTACAAGTGGAGAATAGAAAATCAGCAATGAAGTGCATTAGAGCTGGAGTTGCCCAAGGATCAAAACTTGGTCCCTTCCTCTATAGTATCCTGACATCGGACCAGCCGCTTGCAAGTGAGTGCGAGAACCTGCTTTACGCTGACGATTCGCTCACATACTACAAGTCCGTCTCGCCAACGATAGCTGCCAGGAAAGTTGAAGCTCACATTCGAAAACTGTATGAGTTCTACAGTAAATGGGGTATCCGGATCAACTCATCAAAATCGGAATTACTGTGCTTTAGACGAACAGGAGGACGAAGCATTCGGTCAGCTGCAAACTGTAGGAGCATCACACTTACAGTACCTGATGGTACTAAATTGGCAGCCAAACGCAACGCGAAGTATTTAGGGATCAACTTTAACGAGCTCCTGAGGTTCAACCTTCACTCTAGGTCTGTACTGAAAAAAGCCACCTACGCCTTCCATCGCCTTCACCCCCTGATGAAGAGAAGAAACGGATTAAGCCAACCAACGAAACTCCTGATCTACAAGCAGCTTCTTCGACCTGTCATCGCCTATAGCTTTCCGGTATGGTATACCATTTCCAAGACAGCCATGAAGGAACTTCAAATTTTTGAGAGGAAAATCCTGAGGATCTGCACCGGACTTTACTTCGATCGACAGCGACAAAAATACTACAGCAACGAGCGACTTTACGAGGAAGCAAACATCATGACGTTGGAAAAGTATCTGCTGCAATCTGCAAAGAAACTTGTCGGAAGCATCGCCAACCACCCCAATCAGCTGATGAGAAGCATGAGAACCCAACAATGACATCCCGAACCCAGATACCTTAGTGCTTTGGATATTCTGGATGAGCACATAATCCCAACCGACAACGAGGAAGTAGTTTACTTTTACGCCGATACGCAATCGGCCTACTACCGCGGCTAAATGCCATACCACCCAACCCACCATAATCAATACCACAACTGGACAACCGGGAAGGAACACCCCGAGGATAACCTAGTCAGCAGACTTGTAAAATTAAGCCTATTCATGTACTATATTTAAATATATTTTATCTTTTATCCATTGTATAAGGTTAGGCCCCATATGTGCCAACATCAAGGGGCACGGTAGTGCCCAGCCAAGTTCTCTAGCATCTTTGGCACTGCACCCTTATTTACAGGAAACAACTCAGGCCATTTTCGACCCCCCTCTAACTTCCACACCAAAAATGCAAGAAATTTCAAACTCGCTACATTTGTTGAGCTGGTCAAAACCAAACACCTCACCTGCTTCCTACGATGAGTAGTTTCTGAGATATAGGGCTTCAAAAATCGCAAAAACCGTAACTGACTCACTGACTCACTGACAGATCATCAAAATTATGGAGAACTTCCCGATATCGTAGAAACTTGAAATTTTACACAGTGATAGGACTTGTGGTGTATACAAAGGAAAAAAAAAATTTGAGATTTTCAATTCAGGGGGCGTGGCATCCGCCCATTTCCGCTGAATTTTCATCAAATATTATAGAGCACTTCTGATTATCGTAGAATCTTGAAATTTAGTAGAATGGTAGAGTTTGTAGTTTATACAAAGGAAAAAATTTAAAATTTGAGAGTTTCAGCCAAGGGGCGTGGCAATCGCCCATTTCCGCTGAATTTTCATGAAATATTATAGAGCACTTCTGATTATCGTAGAATCTTCAAATTTGGTAGAATGGTAGAGTTTGTAGTTTATACAAAGGAAAAAAATTTAAATTTGAGAATTTCAGCCAGGGGGCGTGGCAACCGCTCATTTTCACTGAATTTTCATCAAATATAGAGATTTTCAATTCTACAGCCATACCTTGCAAAAAGTAGTGAAATCACAAAAAAAACATTACTGTTAAAAAAGAGCCAAGTTCTCCTATGTTGAAATTATGCTGGCACAAAAAAGTATTGAGATGTAAAAGTGTACCAAGTTCTTAAGTTTGGGTTCAAATTCGTATCAATAAAATCTTGATTGTTTACTTGGCAACTTTTTAAATAACTTTAAAAATCGGTAATTAAAAGAAAAATTGTCAAGAGAACAATCAAAATTTTATTGATACGAATTTGAACCCAAACTTTAGAACTTGGTACACTTTTACATCTCAATACTTTTTTGTGCCAGCATAATTTCAACATAGGAGAACTTGGCTCTTTTTTAACAGTAATGTTTTTTTTGTGATTTTATATCAATCAATGTATCTTATTAGAAATAAGTTAAGCTTAAGTCAATTGTATATAGTATGTTCAATAAAACAAAATTGAATTGAATTGAAATGAAAGCAATGTATCAAATTACCAAACGGAGTTTTTGAATTCATTGGATATACCAGGACTATAATGTATCAAAAAGCCTTGCCATATTATTAGGTCCAAGCGAAAAAATATAATTTTTTGGTTCATGCTGCTGAATTTTTAAAGTTTTTGTCGAAATGTCTTTAATTTTTTGTATCCCATTTACCTGCGCTTATCATGTAGATACGGATTGCCTTAAAAAAAGTCAAAGAATTCATACTTTTTGATACAAAATAACGTAGGTACATAAGGGGATAAGCTCCAAAAGAAGTTTCCTATAGAATTCATGCCGGGAGAATTATCAGACCGGTCCAATACTTGAATTTGTATATCGAGGAATAACGTGACATTCTTAACTTTATGGCAAGGACCCAGTCTTGCATAGATATAGATGCTTCGAGTCTCGAGCCTATTCTGAAATCGTAAAATCAAAACGTTCCCAAGCTCCTTTTGTTTTGGTCTGGAGCTATGGCGTTTTCCTTTCCCTGAAATAGCAGCACAGCCAATAATGATCAGATGATGTTTTTTTATTTGATTAACGTTCTTGTCTGGTCTTATACGAAAAAAAAAACTACTCCAAATCTAAGAAAATTACGTACTATCCAGACGATCAGAGCTTCTATGTTTATGCGAAATGCGATCCTTGCCATTAAAGTTAAGCATGTCACGTTATTCCTCGGTACAAATTTTATTTTCAGATCGTATTTATGCTTAAAGTAATGATATCAATCACAACTTGATTATACATTTTTTCATTATTATATTTACTGAGAACAATATGATGTGGCGAAGACAAAACAGATGCACCAGGAAGCGTTGAGTCCCAATGAGTGTCTGCTTCAAGCAAATTCAAACGTTGACAGGCATCACAGACTATAAACGATAATTATTATTTTGAAAGCCTGTCTTAATATATTTTTTTACGAATAAAGCTTAGTTAAACTTTTTAAAAAGCAAGAGTGTTTTTTCACTCGTACAAATTGACAGCTATGTGAAAGTGGGAGAAAAGGTATTATTTTTTTTATACAAACCATCTACATATTAATACCTTTCAAACAAACAAAAAATTACCAAAATCGGACCAGCCAAACGCGAGTTTATCGGCCACACACACTTAACGAACTCATTTTTATATAAATAACTAGCTGACCCGGCGGACTTCGTTCCGCGTTTTCTAGTATTTATTTTCAATTTTTGGCTTTGTAATGTATTAACCTTTTCCAATACAAAAAAATCGGGCCACAACTTGATATATGGAGCACAAACATAAAATTGTATAAAGTATTAAAAAAAGCAAACCATTTGTCTGACAGCTATCTATTATAATTTTAATTGGAATGTGTACGAAGTTCCATTAATATTATTATTAAGGTATAACAACATAAATCTTCAGCGGAAAGCAAAATGGTACTATGTCCTTAACAGTTACAATAATTTTGCTTTCCCAGGTGATATGTATGTTGTATGCATGCCACTGTTATTTTCTGTTATTGGCACGGGTTTTTTGCGTCAAATATAGTAAAAAAATGTTTTTAAAAACAAAATTTTATGTGTCTCGAACTCCTTTCAATCACTTGCAATCGCTACTAAAATTTGATAATCCAGTCAAATAAGGGTTTCACTTCGGAATTAATGCTGATAGAAATTTTGTTTGCTCAATACTTTCGTTTTGGCATTCTATAACATACCTCAAAAGTCTAGAAAAATCTCATGTTTGCAAGTCGCGATTTTCAAGATCAAATCGCGAAATGGAGATTTTCAAAATTAGCAATAATAGACAATGGTATTATATAAACATATTATATATAACTTCGAGGTATTTTTTAATGCTGATTACAAAAAATCTAAAATCAAAGCAATCTAACGTCTCTGAAAAAAGTTATATCTGTTTTTTTTTTTTAAGTGTAAAAATACCTTTAAATCATGTCGCTTATGCTGGTAAACATATAAAATTCCAAAGTTTTCTTATTATTTTTTTTTTAAATCTGCACCTAACTTAGTTTAACCTGCAAAATTAGGACTTGCGGACATGAGATTTTTTTTTTAGATTTTTGACATAAGTTATAGAATATCCAAACAAAGATAGAAACAAAAAAATTAGCCTATCAGCACTAATTATAAGATTGTTTTTTAGTGCATATACCAAAATTTCCCCTTTTCTCAAAAAATACCAATTTTTCATAGGTATGAATGTTTTTTTCATTACATTGTTTTGATTCTTAATGATAATGGATATGAAAACCTTCATGCTAAATTTTGCCCCTCTACCATAACTTTTAAGGGTTTTTCGGTAGTAAGTTTGCAACTGTTATAATAATATGGGTTAACAAATGAAAAACAGGTAAACTTTTTTCAGAGACGTCAGATTGTCTTGATCTCGTCTAGATTTTTTGGCATCAGCATTAAAAAATACCTCGAAGTATTGTATCATATGTAAATATAATACCATTGTCTATTATTGCTTATTTTGAAAATCTCCATTTCGCTTTGATAATCGCGACTTGCGGCATGAGATTTTTCTAGACTTTTGAGGTATGTTATAGAATGCCAAAACAAATATATTGAGCAAAAAAAATTTCTATTAGCATTCATTCCGCGGTTTACTCCTTTTTTCAATTTATTTGACTGTATCATGATATTTTTTGGCTATTTAGGAAATTCAAAAAGTAGCCATCTGTTTTTGTAAATTGTAAAGAAACCGACTTAAAGTGAAAAGATTCCGTCTTAATTCTATACATGCGTCTAAATATTAAAATATTTTCTTAAAAAGATTAAATCATTATAAATTAATGCGGAAATTGGTAGTTGAAACAACTTAAACAAATTTCAGTTTATCATTAAGTTTCAGTTTATCATACCAATTTTCAACTGTGAGATAGCTTAGTTGTTTCTATTAGCCTTGAATATGAGCTCTTTGAACCCCAAATATTGAATCTGCTCATGACTTGACAGCAGCGCCACGTACCAACTCCAAATATGGAATATTTGCCTTTAATTTGACAACAGTGCCACCTACCGCATAGGCATACAGTTATAATTTACAAAACATGGATGGGCCTTATCACACAAACGAACTTTCACAAAAATCTGTAAAGTCTTTCGGACTCCAAATATGTATGAAATTTGGTAATGCTGATCAAGAACATCTTGGTCTGTTCGATTTTACTTATTTGTCCTCAATGAAGATCAGAGATTGAATAAAATATCACAAAACGAATAAATATTTGTTTCACTCAAAGTCAGACTTTTTTAATTTTGAAAGCTTTACAAATTAAGATTAGTTAAATTTTTTAAAAAGCAAGAGTGTTTTTTTACTCGTACAAATTGACAGCTATGTAAAGATGTGAGAAAAGGTATTATTTTTTTTGATACAAACCATCTACATATTAATACCTTTCAAACAAAAAAAAAATTACCAAAATCGGACCAGCCAAACGCGAGTTTATCGGCCACACACACTAAACGAACTCTTTTTTATATATAAGATTTTCTTTAATCAGTAAAAATTCCATCAATTAATTTTATTTCATAAAAACTCCTCAACATGTTTTAATTAATTAATTCCTTCAACAAATAAAATGGTTTATGTTTTGTTTGGCTTTTGGTTATTGTGTACAAAAAAATATTTATTTATTTAACCATGTCTATATTTTTTTTCTTTTTTTAGTGGAATATTAGGGAAAAAATGGCAATATTAGGGAAGCCGGCCGAACAGCTCTGATTTTTATGATCTTTTTTTCAAAGGTCGGTAATTAAAAATACTTTAAAGTCTATAGATTAAAAATTGCCGCTGTTGCCGTTTTGATTTTTATAATTTAATTGAAGATTTTGGTGAACAACAAATTTTTTTTATAAATTTTCTAATGCCAAAAGATTGTCTAGGCAATTAACGGAAAACAACTATATGGGAGTGAAGGACAATCTTCCATCGTTTAAGCAATAAATGCAATTTTCTCACAAATTGACTTCAAACACAAAAAAAATATTTGAACACAACGGCAACATCCACAATATTCAAATATGCATTTTTAAAAAGCTAGAAGCTTATTCATATTTTTAAAATTAAAATAAAGTAATAAATAAATTAAATAATAAATAAAGTAATAAATAAAATAAAGTAAATTGAAGAAAGGGTTTTTGAAAAAAATGGTAACTAAACCCAAATTTTTGAAACAAAAATTATTGAAAAAATTTTAACACGTCCTTTTTAAAACTTTTTCATAATATAAAATTAATTTATTTTTCAAATTTTTTGGTCACTTTTATTATGATTTGAAATTATAAAAGTTTATAAAAAGTATTAAAAAGTATTTCATTTTCGAATTTTTTTTAATAATAGAAATTTTGAAAAAAGATTTAACTTATTTTTTTTTTAAAGTTCAACATTTAAATATAAAGTTATTTTTTATTCATTCAATAGCCCTTATTGTTGAAAGCTAAATAGCAAAAGTTTAAAGTTCTAATTTGCCAAATTCTTTAAGAAAATCAATTAATTCAATGCAAAAATTCAGTTTTTATCAAAAAAATCCAATTAAATTGAAGTAATTTTTAATTTTCTTTTTTCAAAACTGTTATACCTATAAATTACGTTTTCCTCTTCGGAATTTAACTGATAAATAATATTTATTTTACTACGAAAAAGTTTGAAAAAAAAAAACCATTTACTATTTTTTAATAGGTATATGTAGTTTTTTTTTCCAAAATTTCGAGTTGAGGAATTGATTTTTGTTTTGTTTTACAATTCTTTCACTGAAACACAATATTTAATACGCCATTTTACTGCAAATTAGTTCTTAGTTTTATAAAAACTCAATTTTATACTTTTATTTTAGAACAACACGCCGAAAAAAAATTGTATGGTGTGACACTGATATGTTATTGTAAATACTTGTTCCGGTATTGCAATACCAACTGAGTCAGTCGTGTTCTATTTATTGAGAGTTTTTTTTCGTACTTCTAATTCAATCAATCTTTGTAATTCCTACCCTCAACTAGCGTACCGTACATAACGACTAATGCATGATACACAATTATGTATTTCTATTCGTATTAAGTATATGCTTCCCAAATAACATGTTACAACTTTCAGAACTCTATAAAAATTATCTGTACCAAATTTGAAGAAAATTCGTTCGCCCGTTTAGGCTGTGGAAATGTTTACAGATGGACGCACAACGGGCGGAAGGAATTGCGAAACCCACTTTTTTGGACTTCTCCATCATTGTAATGTTGGTTTGGATTAAAACCTCAAACTTTTTTTTCGACACAAGTATAAAGCAAGTAAAAATAATAAATAAAATACCTACATCGCCATTAGAAAACTTCCAAATCTCATACGAATTTATACAATGTCTCCTTTTAATTGCCGATTAAATAACAAACATTCCACTCCCCTCAATTTAATTCAAACTTTCTTAACAAGCTAGCAAGCGCTGATATTTTTTTCTAACTTAAAAAAAAAAACTTAAAAAAACAGTTTTTTTTCAAAAAAATATTTAAAAATGTCAGCTACTGAAAATACGTTACTGATCATCAAACCAAATTTTATTTCAAATACTAACGAAATATTGCAATTGTTACTTGAAAATGGATTTCGCATAACACATCGTAAACAAATATGCCTTACTCCAGAACAAGCAGCTGAGTTTTATAAGGAAATTGAAAAAACGGATGCACGTTTCGCTATTAAAGTAATGGCTTTATCCAAAGGACCTTCGGAAGCAGTGATCCTCAATAAATCTAATGCAGTGAAGGACCTTTTAACTCTTATTGAGATCTCAAAGTGAGTTGAATGCTTTTTTTTTTATTGTTTTCATTTTTATAAAAATTATATGTAGATAAATCTCGTTAGTTTTCGCAGTTATTTTTTCAATTTAGAATCGGAAGACAGAATTCATGCAAGCATCTCAAATGAAAATGCAAGCAATGAGATAAAATATATTTTTCCAAACGGTTAGAAATGTTCACTTAATCTCTTTCAATACAAAAGAATTATAATTTTAGTCATGGTTCAACTTTCACGACGCTTAAACTTTGTGTCCTATTGTGGTAGAAATAACTTGACTGGACTCTTAGCGGATGGAATTTTTAGTGCATATCAAAGTAAAGCAGAGGATCTTAGAGGATTTTTATCTAATTGGTTTGTTGATGGATCGAAGCTTTATTAATGTCAAATGTCATGTCTGCAATGAAATCTTTTCTTCCTGGTTACTTTAAATACTTTTTGAAACTTAATACTTTGTATGAAAACAGCAGATAATACTTTTTTGATTCGATGCCTTCAAATATAAAGACAAAATAAATCCCTCATGTCATAACATACCTACATAGCTACATGGCTCCAAAGTTCTTTTTATCCTTCTCAAAAGCCCAACAATGAAAAATTGCACTCAAAAGTACTCACTCCCAAAACATACAGATTTGCCCAGCAAATCGTGTGTATTCTTCATTTATAAGTCTTTCAAAACAGTTCTAGCTGTAACGTGTGTACATCATAAAATGCAAGCTCTCTACGTCGTCGTAGGTTCTATGCGGATACGGAAACTAAGTTCTTTAGAAAATAGAGATAAAAAAAAAATAAAAATATACGTGAACCAAACTATGCAGGTGAAGCTGCAGGTGATATTTTAGTTTTCGAGTTTTATATTTTATTTTTTAGAGGTATTACACAAACTTAAATTGCTTCCATTAGATTTACTTTAATATTTTTGGAAAAGTTTCTTAATGCATTAGATATCCTGGAAATGGAATGAACTTAATAATTTAAGTTTCTTATAGTGGCATAAGGGTGTTTCACTCCTTATCACTTTATTCATGTGGTTTTGTGAAATTTAAGATTCCTCTGAGAGTTGCTGTTCAAAATTTAAAGTCTGAGTTCTGAGACACAAAAGTTTTTTTTCTCAGGTAATCAGTTAGATTTTAAATAAAAACTATAAATACTGATAAGATAATTTCCATAATGCACGATTGAGTTTAATGATTTTGTGCAAGATACTACGATGAACTTATAATCCTTATACAAAAAAGGTAAAGAATGGGGAGTATTAGCTAAGAAGTAGATTTGGGAAATTAGTTTTGATCTCACTAGACTTTGTTGGCAAGAAAAGTGCGGGCGAAGACTGTAGTGAGTCAGAAGGAAATCAAAACAAATTTTTGGCCCGTTAAAATAAATGATTTATAGAACAACACATTTAAGGTTTTAAGTGTAAAAATCTTGCGTAAAATAATACTTTATCTTTAGACTGAACCGTATAAACAAGCTTTTGTACAATAATTTTCAATATTTTTGGGATAGACAGATATGAGTCAAAAAATATGTAGGTAAAACGTATTATTACCCAATCGTACAGAGTAGTACCTACTTAAGTTAGGTGTTCTTTCTTTTGGAACGGAGCCTGAGTTGCCAGAATAAAAGTTCTGTTTCTCTTTATGAACATGTTCAGAACTTGCTCACCGTGCTCAGAAAAAATACACCGAAAGAAACGCATCATCTTACAAAATTTGAAAAGTATTGGATAAAAGTATCCGCTAAAGTCAACCAAATTTACTAAATATGTTAGCTAATAGTACAAATTATAACGATTTTTACAGCAGTGAAAAGATAGCATGTCAAATTAAATAAAATCTGAAAAAAAAAACAAAAAAAAAGAGTGCGATGGTCTTACTCTGACAAAATATTAAACAATATTTTTATGGACTCAAATTATTTTCAGAAATATCCTTGTTTAGATCTAAAAAGTGCCAACAAATCTCATTTAATGTTTGCCCATGATATTGAAAAAATAGGTTTTTTTTCAAAACAGACAATATGCTGACTCTTACTGAAGAGAGCCTGATATTTATATTCTTGGGTTTTTGTTATTTATTGGGAAATAAAAAAAATTGTGTTAGACAATTATTATTACGATAAAATATATCCAAAATTGTTTGCTACACCTAATATCAATTTATTTAACAATTTAAAGAATATTATGTCTTTTTATATGTCTTCCAATACTGCCACTGGCAACAATATTATGAACCTATCTAAGTTAAGAAAACGTAGGAATACCTAAACATATTTTAATTCTTAAAAATTCTTTGAAGTAAAACAAAAAAGTAAATAAAGAGAATCGTTCTGAGTAGTTATCCATTCTAACTCATGAGTTCTAATTATTGTGCGACTATAATATTTGTTTTTATCTCTTCAATCCGTCAAGCAACATTACTTTTGATGTTTTTTTTTTGTTCTTTCTCTCATTTAAAAAAATGCGGCTCATAATGAGAGAATCCTAAAGTAGTTATTCTCTGCACGTAAAGAAAGTGCACGAGCTAGTTGCCTGTTCCTGTTCCTGTTGCTTTGCTGCAACTCAACTCCGTATAGTTGCGGGATAAACGAAGAAATAAAATTAAAGTCCAAGTGAATAACAAAGGGAAACGGTATTAGTCTTGAAAAGTTCTTGTTTGTTTCAACATCACATGGTGCAGTGAGAATTAGCACGCAATTAAGGAAACGTGAGGTGAATTGCATGCATTTGGGAAAAACTTTTCGGAATGAACGGAAGAAAGGGAATAGTCACGATAATGTGTTGAATATAAAACAAATTTTATAGAGAGGCTACCTCTACCTATACATAAGAAGTGTGCTGCTGGTTCGACTTTGTGTTGGCCATTCACTCCTTTTATGAGTTTTTTTGAGAGCTTTAATTAAGAAAAATGTTAGGTATAAATACAAAACAAAAACGGGTTAATACTCCAAACATCCAACTGCTGTATTCTCTGTTCTATTCCACACAATCTAAGTTTTTTGAAACAGTTAACTTTAATGCAAGCATAGTGTCGAATGAGCAAACTATAGAGAATATCAAATATGTAATAAACCGTAGATATTTAACGAAATTATTAAAAATAAAATACACAACTGTGTTGGGTACACCCAAGTCTTATAGTGAAAGTTGCTTAGAGCTTTGTATGTAAAGATTCATAAAAGAAAATATGGAATGAACTGTAAAATCCCTTGAAATCTTAATATTACGGCTACTCAAATGCTTTTGTATAAAAAGTTTTCATTGAAATCGGTTAAGTCATTAACGAGAAAGTCAGAAATCAAGAATACTGTTATAGTATATTGTACACGTACAGTTGTGGAAAACTAGTTAGAAACAAACTCCCGATTTGTTTACAAAATGTTAATTATTTCTTAATATGAAAATATTAGAAAATTTTTTATCAAGCATAAGAAGTGATGCTATAATCCTTGCAACATAATACAAATATAATTAGAAACATGAAGGATAAATTATTTCGGAATATCCTGTTTTTGTTTTTTAGCAAGGACATTAACCAAATTTGGTCAATCAAATTAATACCAAGAAATATCAAAATTTAAAAATTTTAAAAATAAGTTGGGTATATTATATTTTAGAAAAAAAAACTTGAACTGAAGAGGAGATAAAAAAAAATCCAATCGGTCAAATGTCTTTTCCAAAAAATATTTTTAATGTTTTGAATTTATATTTAGAAAATTCTTACATTTTGAAAAAAAGAGCGTGTTTATACGTATATATACGTGTTTATATGTATATCTACACTGTGAGTAATAGTTGAGAAATATTTTTTTTAATTACAAAAGTAGAACATTATTTTTCAAAACCTACAAATTTTTTGTATACCATTAATTTTTTTTAAATAAAAATTAAACTTCAATTTTTTATATTTTATATTATATTTTTGGTTTTATGGAATTAATTTTTAAGTCATAAAATGTAAAATAAATTAAATAATTACGTTGGCTACCGTTTCTAACCATAATTTTTCTCTAAAATTTAGCGTTAGGAATATATTAACAAAACTCTTAAATTGAATTCTCATTTAAAAATTAATAGTGTGACTGCTTGTATTTATGAATGAATATCTCAAGTTTCCGATCTTGTGAGATCCAATAGATACAACATTATTAAAATGCTAAAATGTTTAAACAAAATTTTTTAATGTTTCATCTTTAGGATTTTAGTTTTTAAAGACAAAATTATACTATCGATATAGGTATTTAAGACCAAGCTTAGGATTCATATAAAAATCGAACTCGAAATAACAATCAAACATAACATTACGATAACAGAGATGTCGAAAACATATCTTGTGTTGTATGTCTTTTTTGTCTCTGTGTCTGTATGTCTGCCTGTCTGTCTGTCTGTATCTATCTGGAGCTGCATCCTAAACCCATAAAGCGATTTCTTTAAGAACCAAATTTGAGGTTATGAGGCAACACCAAAACATTTTATGACATTTTTATGTCTAATAAAAAAATTTATTCAAATTTAATTTTGTTTTTACCTATTAAAAATCAAGGACGGTTTCTTAAATTTAAAGTTTCAGTTTACCTATGTATTATAATGATATTTCTTTCTTTTTCTTTTAAATATTTTCAGTATTTTCTTTCTTACTTCTTAAAAATCAAACAAAAAATTTCTGAAAGCGATTATTCATAATAAATGTTATAATAATGGTGAAGGTGATATTATTACTTCTTTTTTTCACAAACTACAATGTGGAGTGAAATCTTACTGCCGTTAAAATTTTGTCAGTGATTTTACTTCGAAAAAAACACAAAACGCCTTCAAAAAAATGTATTCCTTTTTTAAAATTGCTTCCATTTTCAGTTTGATTAAAATATAATTTTCTTGTATTAAATCAAAGTAAGACGAGTATTTAATTTCGATTCTTACCCAGATAAAGTTATAATTTAGGTGCAAAGGAATTATTTTTTAATTCAAATTTTCTAATATTTGAACATTTTGGATTACCTACATTTTAATGTAATGTTTTTTTTTAGAAATCGATACATTTGATTACATTTTATTCTTAAATTAATGAAAAAAATTATCAACAAACTGTGTAACAAAATCGCAATATTAAAAACTAATTTTTTTGTTAAAAAAGGCCTTATTCTAAAGGTTTTCTTAAAAACTACGACTGAATTTTTAACCATGTACCTACTTGCCATAGACAATAGACAAGGCTTTTTTTCAAAATTGGCTCAAACGATATTAATGTTCACAAAATGCATGTTGTGTCAACTAAGCACATTTTTAACCGACTTAAAAAATCGTATAGCCTTTTCACTTGATCAAGAAAATATTACTCTGCACGATTTGGAGCAACCATCCCTAATAAAGAGCGAAGATCAGAACTTGACTAAACATTTCATGTATGTAGGTATAGGCAATCAGACAATGGCGAGTTTTTCGGCCACACACACTTAACAAACTCTCTTTTATACGTATGTTTGTATAGAAGATCAATTATCAAAATAAAAATATTAATATGAACAGTTTAAAAATTAACGATAAATGTTAAATAAAATGTTTATTTCTTACCAATTAGCGCCCATGATGTGGTTTCCTCCTAATTTAAATATACTTCCGATTCCTTTGTAATTAAAATCAGTTGCAAGCATGAATACTCCTTACTGAATTCATATAAAATTAAAAGCTAGCAACCCCTGAACTTTTCCCTTTTGGAAAACCACACAAGAATCAAGAGTAAGGATATAAGCCAGCAGCAGTTATCAGACCGTAACAAAAGTAAGATAACTTTTTGAATGAAAAGTTGAAGAGGACAAGAGCAATGCAAGAGTGCAGTACAGTAAAGGAGATCTTTTAAAACGCATGAAATAGATATAAAGTTGTGCCTTGCTATATTTGAAGTTCACTGTTTGCATAAAAATGAAATCTTTTTGCAATGTTTTTTTTTTTTTCTTTTTAATAGTTACCTACCCTTGTCCTTGCATGGCATACAAAAAACTGTACCAGGGGTCGGAGTATTTGATATTATATTCGTTTGAGGTTCAGTTGGGTATGAAAATTGAAGTGCAGCTTTGATATTCTTTTGTGCCTGTTTGCTCGTTATTGGGTTTTTTAAGGCAAACATAAAAAGTCCAGACGAAAATTAATAGGAGTTATGCAATTAAAAAAGGGAAAACTAACGTTAAAATGGGTTTAAGGAGGTAGATTTAGACAAGTACATTAATTAAAATCATAACTCAACAAAAAAAGATTATTGGAGTAAGATTCGTACATTATTATTTGAGTATTGAAGCACAAGTTTATTTAAAGAAGTTACCGACTTTGGAAAAAAAATTGAATTTTGGTACAGAATCCGATTGACTTCAACATTTCGTTTTAAGTGGATGCTAACACAACCTTTAATGCAGGGTCATGAAATAAATTATTCAAAAAGGTACCCATTTAAATAAAATAGTCTATATGAAATTTTAACGAAAACAACCTATAGCTTTGTTCTTTGAATAAAAACAACGCATTGCGGATGAAGGAAGCGAAATACTAATTCAGAGAAAGAGGTTTTAAAAACTTTATAAGAACTGCCTTTTATCGAAAGCTGTTATGATTTTAGAAGTCATCCATTTTTTGCAGTTTGGTGCATTTTCATTGTTTCTAGAAAATCTGTTATTTAAATACACGAAAATGCCTTTTTGATGAAAATAAAAATATATTTTATTTCAATTTATTTCATATTTTGTGAAAAACTTTGAAAACAAGACTTAGTTTTGTTTCGCACTATATTGCGAGCAAACATACAAACATTTTGAAAGATGTTTTTGTGAGTTGTGTTCTGACAAAAAAACATAAGGACGCTTTTGCACCTTTTGAATATCCATTAATACGAGCGGTGGTGTGATGTAATATCTCTTTTCTTGCTGTTGTTTTTGTTGTTTGCGTTACTAATGCATTATTATAATTATTAAGACTCAACACTGGTGCCTACATTTATATTCTTTTGTTTTGCAAAAAGCCAAACAAAACCCAAACCACTGTTCTCGTAACTGTTTGGAAAAAGCAAACCCCAACCCGATAGCAAAAGTAAATCCTTGACCCTTTTTTATTGTCTTTCTCGAAATTCCCTTTTTTTACAGCTATTGCAGCCACTTAAAGTTCAATGAAATGAATTAAAACACTGGGAAGATATCCTTTTTTTCTTCAAATTGTAGCTTATATTTTGCTTGGGAATATTCATCCGTTTAAATGTGAGAGTAATCAAGGGGGATCGGTCGAAAAAATTTTTAAATAACACACTCGAATAGTTTGAAGCAATTCAAACTCATTCAAGCATATAATTTGATTTCTCTTCAATTATAATTAAGACCAATAAATATGTAGTGCAATGAATTTTAATTCACTATCTCACAACATCGTTCTGAGGATAAAGTGCTTCTCGAATCTCGATTTACAAAATAAAAAGTACAAAACTCCGAACCATTCTTCCACTTACTTGCCTGGCCAGAAAGCTATACTAATAAAGAAAGAAATTCGTTTTACTTGTATACTATGTTTTTTTTTTTTTGTTTTTTTGTTCCATTTATTTATTGAAGTAAAGAAAATCTTTAAAAATAATTACAAATTGGTTAAAAAAGTATTTCTTTTGTACAGGGAATCCATCTCAGATACATTTTTAGCAAGTGTATTTGAGTGGAAACTATTGACGACCCGCATTGGGCGATACAATGTTTACATTCTATAAATAAATCTTCATTCGTATGAAATTAAATTTAATTTATAATATCTAATTTTTTACTATTATGTAGGTAAGTGACACCGATTGTTTCTTGCGCCAGAATTTGTATTTAATTTAGGCAACCAGATTCATTAAAAAATCCTTAAAGAGAATGGAGCTTGTCGTAAATAATTTGTTTTTCAAAAATTAGTTTATAAAAAAGGAAATTTCACTAATATAATCAAAATAAAAAAATATCAATCAAAATTATTGAGTCATCGAAAGCATTTAAACATATCAATAGTAACTCACAACTAAAAACAATCAATTTTCTCTTAAGAAAATCATTATAATTCCTAAATGGTGGGTTTTAGAGTAAAAAGTTATAAAATATATTTTGTGGGAAATAAAATTTACTACAACTTTGTCTCATAACATTTTCCTCTAACACCAAAACTAGCCGAACTGCAAGCGATAGTCACAAAACTGTTCAAAACAAAATGGCGGCCAAAGTCGTCCAGAAATTTGTTAGGAAAATGGGGGGTTTAGTTCCTGTACTAGTGTACTTTCATACTTTAGGTACGAATTGCAGTTGCGAATTATTTCTCAGACCTCCATACAACCAAATATAATTTGACTGGACTAGGTACAACAGTTGGGCTCATCAGTTAGATGCTGTTGTCCATAAAGTACACATAACGTAAACAAAAATTATGAATTTATTTTCATTATTTTAGTTCTCTGTTTTCTTTCTTCTTATCATTTATTTTAGCAATCACGAGTTGAAATAGTCATCGGCATTATTAGATTCATCTTGTTTTCTATTGGCTTATTTTTCCATCACGTTACTAAACTAAAATATATGTATGTATATAGTTTCCAATGTACCTACACATATTTATTTTTCAAAAGGAACAAAATTATATTTCACTTAAATATCTGTCCTAAGTCACAGCTTTAATAATGATTTTTTTTATATATTTCACTACTGTCTCTCTGCACTGCCCTTCGTTTCTGGTGCAAAACATAAAGTACTATTACAACAAAGTAATACATTTCAATGTTATGCCCTTAAGTCAACTTAACGACACTCCATCTCGGATGTATTGTTGTTTGCCCCAGAAACGGGGCGAGATTTGTTTGTTTTCTTTATTGTTCACCTTGCAGATACCTGCCGTCTCGTTGAACTTGTGCATACAAAGTTTTCATTGTACCTGAAATGCAAGCAAAAATCCTTCAGTTCTGGATCATAAATCTCGAGTAAATGGAGGCAGTGATGGGAGGGAGGATGTTTGTTCTAAATTCTTTGGAAAGCTTGTCCCGATGATAGGTAAGAAATTTATGAATGCACTTGGCATCTGGAAAAGATATCTATGACTATGATGCAGACATTCAAGTTTGCCTTGAATTTCTAATTGTGAGTTCATATTTTCGCGATATTATGTGTTGTTTTTTATCTTTTTTGAAATGTATGCAGGTACTTGTTCGAAAATCGAACTTGGGAATTAGAAATTCAATTTTTTGTTTTCTGTGTCATCTTTTCGTATCCATGCACGGTAAAAATCTAATAGCACAAAACCTCAGAAATGTCTTCAAATAAAAAAAAAATATTAGTATTTATAGTTTAAGATGATATTGTGATATTTCTTATTTTTATCTTTGGAAAATAAGTGGCACTCAAATCTCAGGACCTCAAGTGGCAATCACAAGTGGCAGCGGTTGTACGATGCGTATTGCTTCGGTCGGCCTCCTAACCGCTAGGTCGTGAGTTTAAGTCTCGCTCGCGCAGTTTTCAAAATTAATTGAACATAAGCGACTTAGCACCACTGAAAGGAGTCTGATGATCGGGTTGGTCTATAACTACAGGACTCGAGCCTATGGTGGTAACACACACAAGTTGTTGTTTTTCATTCAAAACTTTCAAGTGAAAATCTTCGTTTGGTAAAATATGGGCTACAATATTATTTTAATACAGTTCATTTAGACTTTTGCTGGGAAAAAAATCGGAGGTCAGTTTTGATCTTGGTATTTGATAGATGAAATCCACATTGTTCACATCTCCACCTAAGTCATGTAGCTACCACTTGTAGCTAATTAAATTTCCTTTAAAACATGTTAAGTACTTTTTTCGCTAATTGTAATCGTTGCTGGAAGTTACAGTGCATTTTATTATAAAAAAATTGTTAATTTTGTTCTATTGGCCATAATTTTTTTTCTGTCACTTAAATTGAAAAACTTTGTATGAAGGAGCGGTATAGATTTTAATTATCTTAATTTTCTGTTCAATACATTTTCTTATACGAACCTTTGTACCTTGGGTGAAAAATTCGATTCGATAGGATTTTTGAGTAACCAGACACAATGATGAGTCGCTTTTTAAACGACTTCAAAAAAGAAGGAGGTTGTCAATCTGTATTTTTTTGTAGGTATGTTTGTTACCTCATAACTTTTGATTGTGTGAACCAATTTTGATAATACTTTTTGCATTTGAAAGCTACTGCCTACAGTGTGGTCCAATTTTGTCCAGTTTTGATTATAGCATCCATGAGAAAACCTAAGTCCAAGTTTAAATCAATAAAAATCGGTTTTGATTTGTTTGATAAAAAACATTATTTGGAGATTCATTCAAAACATCATTACTCATATGTTTAGATACTCTGTCCTGAAAAAGAAAGCGTTTTAACAAGTTTATAGACGAGAAATCACAATTCTATCCTACTTATCTACTAACTTAAGATGGGGTAAAAAGTCAGTAGCATAATCAACAACCCTCTTCTGCCAGAAAAGTGCTTAACTATCACTGTTTCCAGTTGCGGACACCACACAAATGGTATCAATCCTGTATAACTAGATATAATTTGTATGTACATATAATTTAGTCATACCTTCATTAACATTTTTTTTCGTTTTAATTTTAACGACCAGTTTGCTTGATTATTATTATATTTTTTTTTACAAAATGCTTTCTAAACTAGATGTTAACATTTGGTTCAACAACTCTATGCAAGTAGAAGTTCCGCTCAACTTTTAAATTTGCGATTATGTTCAATTAGCAAGCGAAGCAGTACACCTCGCAAGAGAAGCATTTTCAATTTTAAGCCAACAAGAAACTTTCTTCCTTACGCTTCAGATATAATGATGGAACAACTAGCTTAACACCTAAATCGCATCCCTATTAAATGCCAGCACAATAGTTAGATCTTTACTGCATTTTGATGAACGGCATCCAGTCGTATGTAGGGGTGGCCTTTTTGGTAGGGCCGTGGCGTATATACCTACCTACATAGCTACGCAAACAAATCGTCTGCTAGGTTAGGTGATGATGATGTTAAAAAAAAAGATTCAGAAAGTTTGGCTAACCACGTTATATGGTAAGGGTAGGTAATAACATTTTAAGCGGTGTATTCACATGCCTGATTCTTCTAATTTGTCGGTAGTTAAATCGCATGTTTGCACTTTTGTTAGTTATGGTGCAGAATTTTTTTTCGTTGTAGAATTCAAATTGGAGATTTATTTGTTTTGCATATTATATCTGAATAATGCAAATTTGCAATTGTTATTCGATTAATTATATAAAATGATACTTTGTTTGTAAATACTGTTTTTTTTTTACTTAAAACTCTTAAAGCAAGGACTTTATGGGAGTAATTGTTAAGTGTATTAAACACGTCAAAATTATAGGAAGGAATACAAATTTTACAATCAATCGAGAAAAGTGCAATTTTCGCACAAGGTTGTACTTGAGAAACAGAAAAAGTTTACCTTCAATTTTTACTTCCTCAATATGGCAAGTAGGTATTGTTTCGTGTATAAAAAAATTTCGAGGTTTTAATCAAAACTAATATAACGATATAGTAAGTCCAAAAGAGTGATTTTCGTCATGACGTGTGTATTTTTGGGTATTTTTGTAGGTATCGTATTTTAGGCCCCGCGAGTACCTGCTACATATTCCAAAGTACTAAGTAAACTTCTGATGGTGTTTATGAATTTTATGGAACTGTCCTTTTATAATACTATCGCTTATAAAAGGATGAAACCATTATTTTCTTTTACGTTTCTGGTAAAAGAGTCACTACACAACACTCTCTGGTAAAATCCATTATTGTGCTAAAACTAAAATTTCCAAGGGTCGCACATAGGAGTATTGTCGTCAAAAACCTGGCCATAATTATTTTTCGTGGTTTTTGTTACTATTTCTGTTTAAAATGAGTATTCCTACAAGAAAATACAATATAAACCTAGTTTTTGTTATTTTTATTTTTTTACCAAAAACTAAAAAAAATTGATTAATGGCCTATCTCCGCCTGTCGACATTATTTTTCTCAAATTTTTTTCCTCATCCCTAATACCCAATTCTCAGTTTTTTCTCCCTTCCCCAACTTTAATTAAGATAACCCAATATAAAATACACTAATAACATCTGTAAATTTAATTTAAAAATAAAAAACGTTGCATAAAGTAAGGAGTATTTTCTATCAGAAAGTGAAAAACTAATTGACCCTCGATTCTCTAAAGAGCACCTAAGAGCACCCAATTTTTGTTGCATTGTGTTAAAGAATATATAAACTAACTCATAAGTTTCAATTCATCGCAGAATAACGGGGTATACTAAAACAAAATCATTAAAGTTCAAATAATAACTTATCAAAAATATCAAGTTTTTAGATACTAGTTCTAGGCCCGCATTAAAATAGAAAAAACCATCTAACATTTTCAAAACTTTATTAATATCGTTAATAAATAACTGAAGAAGAATACTCCATTTAAATTTTTTTAGATTTCTATCACAACACTTCGATTTGGCATATAGAATAAAACTTACCAAAATACTTCACATTCAAATAAAAATGAGGTAGATGTATGTAACACTTAACTTTGAATTCATTTTTTAACAAGACACGATCGAAAAACAAAAAATGAGTGCAGCATATTGACACATGTTTATTTTCCACCCACTTTGCTGAACTTTTTGGTGTCAATTTTGATTTTCAGAAAATCGACTTATGACCAGGTTTTTACACTTACTATGTGGGTCGCCAGCGCATTACTTTCTATTTGATACATCTTTATGTCCGACTATTTTTTTAAACAATGCGATTTTAGAATCGTATGTCTGTGCGCTCGCATTTGAAATAATGTGTTTCATTTCTTGCGTCTTAAAAATGGAGTGGTCGAAAATGTGTGATCATGATTTGGCCTCTTTGCGACTGTTACTTTTTAGTCGTTTTCGGTTAAGTCGATAGTGTGTGCATAACTATGGTAGTCCATTTGTTGCATTTCAATTTGCGACAATCGCATCGGCAAAAAAAATGGGACAATTTTCAAATTTTTAATCGCGGCTATTTTTTAGAAGCATGTGTGTTCAAAGGCATTGAAATCCGTGTGATCCATTTTTGCGACTGAATAATCGCGCGACTAAAAACGCTTGTGTATCCGCATCTTCTCTGATAGCCAGGCCGCCCTTAAATCGTTAGCTTTGGTTTCCACAAACTCCGTAACTGCCCGCGACTGTCGATCATCTCTCATGGAGATGTCAGAACAGTTTAACATTCACCTTTTCTGGGTGCCGGGTCACAGAGATATTCTGGGAAACTGTGAAGCAGACGAACTCGCCAGAAATGGAACTCTAATACCAATTTTACCCAATAAGGCAAATATTGGTATACCAATCGCAACGTGCAAACTCATGCTGAAGCAAGAAGCTATAGAGGCAACAAACATACGATGGTCAAACATTATAACTTGCCAAACGACCAAGCAGATCTGGCCTAGGCTAGATCCAAAACGTTCAAAAAATTTGTTGTCTCTAAGCAGATTGCATATCAGCTCTGTAATAGGTGTCTTAACAGAACACTGTCTCATAGGTAGACACGCCATAAGACTTGGCGTAATCTCTAACGACTTCTGTAGAAGTTGCCTTGATGAGGAAGAAGAAGAAACAATCCAACATCTTCTCTGCTCATGTCCTGCCCTTTCCAGTAGACGTAAAAAATACCTGGAAAAATATTTCTTAGAAGATACTAGTGAACTAATCAATACTGACATCTTCAACCTTCACCGCTTTATTAAAAGCTCCAACTGGTTTAAATAGTGAGGAATTTCTTCACAAAATCATGGTATCACAACGGACCAATAAATGGTCTAAGTGTGTCAGTTGTTTTCCTGACAGCAATTTCTACCTACCCTAACCTAAAATCGCTTGTGTGCGCCTAGCCTTAATCAGTATGACAATGTATGAAAGCGAGCACACTACAACGATTAAGTATCGGCCGATCAAAAAGTTTGTTTGATCAAAAAATAGTTTGTTTTGCTATCTATACACAATTGCCTTCAAACTAAAATATTTCTTATCCGGTCGACTATTTATTCGCCTGCCTGTGCGCACACTAGGAGCGCCATCCGACTAAACTATCGGCCGATAGAAAGTCTGTAGTATGCGCGGGCTTTAAAAAGAATGGAATCCTTTCTAAACAATCAGAAACTGCAATGAAGCAATATTAATGGCGGGAAAATTGTGCTATATTTCTGTGATCGAAAACTGCCCCTTTAGGTGGAAGGAAGGTAGAGCAGACCTTAAATCTCCTGGCACAAGCAAATACAAAATCGCTTATAATATCTTGCCCCTAGCAAAATGCCATTCGGGCTTTTTCATTTTGATCCCTTATTCTCTGTTTTATTCAATATTTATAATATAACTTTAGAAAATGTTTAAGATCATAAGTATTTTAAATCTTACCTTTAAATAAAAGACTCACATGTCACATTGTGTATCTACTTACATAAATGGACATTATCATAAATCACCGTCAGAAGAAAACACAATATAATTTTATTAGCTTATTCTTTTAATTCATTTCACCGAGTATGGAAGCAAAACTACTTAAACAATTATTGCTTTTCATGAATGTGGAAAATTTATTTTCTCACCAACCAAAATAAACATTTTTGATTTAATTTGCAAATATGTATATTATATGAAAAAATTTTTATTAGAAAATTCAATTTTTCAACATAATTTAAAAAAGTTATTTAAAATTGATTTAGTTTGATTTATTTAGAATTAAATCAAACCATTGACTCCGTGCTTCTTTGCTTCGGATAATATGCACATTTTATACGCCTCAGCAGCCTCGCAACTATAAATATATTAAATTGGAAGAAAACATTTTTTAAAGGTATGCTTTTTTTTTCAATTTTTGTTTGTTTTCCTTTTTCAGAATTCGAAAAATTGGTTTGAAATTTTCCCATAGGTAAATTGGGTGTGACATGGGACAATGAATTTTTGTAGAACTTAACCAAATTTTAAAAATATGAAAAACAATTTTCGATATTTCCATCGTTTTCGGATAAAGATTAATTAAATGCAAAAATTAAAATTCCAGAAAACCAATGGAGCGAGTTCTAAAAATTAAGGAGTTAATTCAATTATGTAAATGAACTTACTGATCATCGGGAATCGAAATAGCTTCACATGCATCTGCAACAGCGTGAGCAATTTTCATTTTCTCAGCATCTCCTTCTGTATGCATTTCAGCCATTTTTAGGGCATTTTCCTTATTCAACTTTCCATCAGGAGTAAGCTTGATAGAATTATAATTAATTGAAGCCTACCGATTTTCTTTTCAAATTACAAAATGTGCCTTACCACATTGACTTTTTTCATTAAGCATGCTCGAAGACATTTAACTTCCATATTTGTGGCAGGTAAATTTTTGATCATTTCATCGAACACAGCTTTGAACAGAAAAATTGAAACAGGATAATAGATTTTAAATAAAAATGTTATGCAAAATTACCATCAGTAGCTCCGATTTCTTTCAAACATTCATTTGATAACGTACGTACAGTTTCAACGGCTTCTTTTGATATTGCACCCTTTAAATAAAAAAATAAATAAACTTAAAGTTCAGTACGAAATCCACGACTTAACTTACCTTAACTGCAGCTGCTAAAGTGCATAAAACTATGAAACTTATTAATTTCATTTTTAATATTCTTTTCTTTTAGGAATTTATCTTAAACTCAAACAAAAAATTCAAAAAAGTGATGGTTATTTGACAGCATGTGTTGGCTTTTATACATTTTTATTTTTATGTTTTTACTTGGTCAAACATTTTGTCAAGCTTTAAATTACATACAGACTAACATTTGCGTTGATGTGGAAAATTACAGGGTTAGTATAGAGATCTCAATGGAATATGGTCACGGAACTTCGAAATTAGACTATGTACTATTTAAATGAAGCAAAAAAATTGCAATTTGCTTGAAAGAAGAGAATTGGCTAGCCATAGTCATTACAAACTTTAGGTTGTTATTTAAAGGGCGTTTTAAATTTCAAGGTAGAAGCTGTGACTTTGTTAAGAAATTATAATTGTTATATTCATATTTCTTTTGTATAGGTAAAGTATGTATGTATGAAGTGTAAATACAAGAGTCTTTGAGGATGGTTTCCTACATGTTTTGTTACATATTAAATTCACATGATACATTATTTAAAGGTATTTTTTATCACTTGATAAAATGAAATCAGAATCAAAATTATCATCATCATATGGAAAAAGATATCTCAATTTGATTGGTATACCTGGTACCTATGTTTTCAAATAACTTTAAGTAATATATTAATGTTAAAGTTGTCAGAAAACCTTAAAATTTAAAATTACTCCTTTCTATAAACCACCTCTGCCGTTCTACGAACTTTCAATATTCTATGAAAATCAAAAGTTCTTTTTATTAGGAAATTTCAAATTTTGTCCTTTGTAGGTACAAATTACTTGATCTTACATTCTATTAATTTTTATTGCGATTCTGGAACCACAATATTTCAGAAACTACTCGCCCTTACACTGAGGGTAAAAATAAATTGAAGTTGAAACATCGTTGTTTCAAAGATGAACTACTTTGATTTATGTGACTTTGAGATACGAAACCATCAAAAATTAAACTTTTTTCCACGTTGATTTTAAAATGTTCATCTTCAACGCAAAATCATTCCGAATAATAGTTAAATCAATGTGGTTTTCATTGATTTTACGTAGTTTTATGGTGGCTTTTCCCTCAGTGTAGTCGATGAAATGTGTTTACGTTTAGGTGGAGATTTTTGGCTATCTCAGCAATAAGTGGCCCAATATATCAAAATAACTCTTGTATTGAGTACTACCAACGCACAAGGACAGCCATAAAGATTTTTGATGAAAGTAGCACCAATATATGCAAGCACACTTTTTGAAATATATTTTTTTAGCAATAAAAACTTAAATTAAAATGAAAAACAATGTAAAAAGATAGGATTTTTTCAATCTTGTATAAAAGTCCAAAAAGCGTGTCGTTTCTGTAAAGGAAGTTCAGGTAGTTCTGATTTTTGATAGTGATGAACTTTTCAAGTTTTTGGAACGTCGAACTCAACATTGTCAAAAATGCATAACATGTTGAAAAACAACTGAATTTTTCTTTAAAGTCAGAATAGGAAATAAAAGTATAGAATTTGAATTTTTTTTAAATTTTTAACCAAAATAATATTGTGAAGTGTTACAAAATAGTAAATGCCTTATTCTTATAGTTCCATAACAAAAACAAATCTTTAAAAATAATTTAAACCAAAATATACATCTCTTAGTTTAAGTTGGTTCGAGTGCAAAAATAACACTTTGAAACCTAAATTCAATTAGAGAACTTTTCATGCTCAATATGAAAAGTTCTGTTATTTTGTCAAAATTTCTGCTACACCATCTTAAAGAATGGACTTTTTATAACATCAATATTTTAGTCTATGGCCTACTACGGAACCACTGTGCAACGATGTAAATTTCATGATTTTATCGCAAAGCGCACAATTGAACTCTTTTTTAATGCTAAGCCGCCTCACTGATAGTATTAATAGGTTTAATAATTGCTTAATTAATTTTTTTAATTGATTTTAAAAAGCATAACACAAAAGCTACATCATAACAATCCATTCCTAATTAAAAACGCTAAAGGAAAATTTAATTTTACTGGTTTTAAGTTAGCTTAATATGAACAGTAAATAGAAACATTAATCATCATGATATAAATTACTATTCAAAATTGCAAGCATTCTCATAATTTATTTAAATTTAATTTATTTTTGATTTGTTATAATACATTCCAACCGACATGAACGCCCGCATATTTCCTTCACCACGAAACAAACAGCACTACGATTATTATTATAACCAGATCAAGGTGCTATCCCATAAAATGGGCATCATCATTTTTAGCATCAACGTGGAACTGGAAGCGCACACTGTTGTACTATACAAGGAAATAAAAACCCACGAAACACCACCTCGAAAACAACTTGCAACTGCAATTGGAAATTCAAGGATAACTTTCACCCTGACTACGTGCAAATAACAAGTGAACGCATAAATTATCCTTCCACACTGCCACATTTCGTGAATGGGAATTAGAATGTTTTCACTTTGGCACAGGAGTACCAGGATGTGGACCGCCTGCCTGCCTCTCTAGTGAATGCAATTCCGTAGTTTTATTGCATTTTTTTATACTTTTAATGTAGGTAACTTAAAGATAACTTATTGATACATAGTTTTTTTTTTTTTAATTTCAATTTAATGTTAAAAGTCATGTACTCAGTTTCTTCTATACATCAAATCTACAATGTTAGAATGAAATTATTACAAGTATGTAGCATTAGCCGTGTTTTATTTTCCCTGTTATTTAGATCAGATCATTGTATTTACAAGCGTTACAATAACAAAACAAAATCCTACTTTTGTTGTAAAGCAAATAAAAACAATGACCTGATCTGGATCACGATTAAAATTAAAACCGGCTATTGATGTAATTTATGCAAAACTTTGTATAAAGGTACCCAAATACCTGGACTCAAAATCAAAAGCTGGATTTGTTTATTAGTCATTCTGAACCACAAAATATAAAAAAGACCTTCTATTCTATTATGTTTTCATAATGATTTAAAACTACAATCATGGACTAAAGTTCTTAATCAATTTTTTGGATGGTGATTTTTTGAAGTTATATTTCACTATTGTTCTAACTCAGTAAATTTGTTTGAGGAAAATTCTATGGGGTTGGTATTAACAGCATAAGTTCATTTTTTTCGAAATTGAGTGAAGTATACAGAACTATTAAAAAAAAAAATGGCATAACTCTAACTTGTGCTGTTTTGAACAAGCAGGGCCGTCTTTAGGAGGGGGGGGGGCAGCCTGGGCCGTCGCCCAGAGGCCAAGAATTGAGGGGCGCCGCAGCGCCGGTAGTGCTTAAACCGGCACTGTGAACAAGCAAACATTCTTAAACTTTTGTTTGGTCAAAACAACACAACTCAGTTCCTTTACTTTTTTTTATCAATGACGGAAATGACGGGAAATATTTTAATCGATTGATTCGTTTAAAAAAACAAAAGTAAATAGCGGTATGTCCGAAAAATTTAAATTCTTTAAAGAAAACTAATTCCAATATTGGCACTAAGGACACAACTCGAAATAATCTTATTCTTGTTTGGCCAAAACAACATATCTCACTAAAAACATAATAAATACGCTTAAAAATTAAATTTTGTTACCTTATTTGTGTAAATATTATTATTTAAAAAAAAATTGCATCCCAATATATTTTTATTAAATAAAACTGGATTTGCAGGAATTTTTCTAACTTTAAAATGCATTTATCTCAAAAGGGCGATTTTGAACTTATGTTGTTAATACCAAACTCCATAGAATTACAGATGATGATGAACTGTGAATGTATACAGCTTCAACAATAGTGCAATGAGGCGCACATTGACTCGTTTGCATTTTAAAAATTGCATAAATTTTTCACATTGTGCTACAATACCGATTTCTTAGTTATCTTTACCTTTAAAGTAAAATTCCTTAACCAAAAAACTTAATCAGGTATATCTACTATTGATTATACAATTGAATTGGTCATTTCAAAAACGACTAACACTTAAAATGTTATAATGAAGACATTAGGTGTTGTTGAACTGTTTACGAAACGGTTTATTTGAATTATAACTCTATCGAAAGGCTATATTTTTGGACCTCAGCCCTCATTTCTGCCTTATTATTTAATTTTTGAATTCTAGTTTTATTTTTTTCATTTGATATTTAGCATATACTTAGACTAGAACAAGTTTTTGCCCATTAATTCCGATTTTGGCCTGTAAAATGCAAATTTTTTCAAAAAGCTTTATACAACTTTACTAGGTCCTAAGAAAAGTACATTATATTCGTACCTATATTTAATTTTTTTTTAAACATTGTTACTTTGAAGTCAAAGAGTTGTTGGTTGCGTTTTGCATCTAGCCCTTAAGGTAAAAGAATATTAATACAAGCCCAATATCTTTTTACATGGTGGTCGAATCATTTTTGTTTTGGGTTTTTCGTTAGTCGTTAAAAAATAACTTAATATTAGTAGGTAAGAATGCTTAGATATTATTATAATTATATAATTATAATTATAAAATAATAAAAGTTCGCCTTTTTAAATAGAATAATTAGTTAGCCCAACAATTTATCTTAATGCTAATCAAGCTTCCATCCTAAGATAAAAATCAATTTAATTTAATAATTAATATTTTTACTTATAGAACATTCTTTGAATGATAAGTTACATTACAATTACAAACGAGAGCAAGATTGTACAACCTAGTCTTGTATTCGATTACTCCGACAGGAGCGTAAGATATTATTATTCAAGATAGCAAACGCAAAGGTAACCCAAGCAAAACAAGTGTAAAATATTTTGGTGCAACTGCACAACATCAGGATGCAATTGCTTAGAAATGCAAGGTGAAGAAGAAGTAAAAACAACAGGACTTGTAGAGGTGTGTGGTATTTTATATTGTTTCGGTTACTGTGCTCCCCAGTGATGTTGATATTGGTTTGCCCAGAAAATGGGGATTTCTTCTAATCCTTAATAAGGTTTTGGATGGATAAATATAAATATTTGCTAGTGTTGCTTTTTATTTTAACTGAGGCGATAATGGATGGTAGTATGCATGGGGATGAACACGCCCTTAGAACCTCGAATGGGAACTTAATTAAATTTAAAACTTTTCTAGTTATCAATGAGTTTAAGAGTCATATTGAACGTTTTACTAAGGGTTAGTTAAACAAGTTGAGAAATGCTTATAACCTTTTACTCCCCTTTTTGTACTATTGGAACTTTCTTTCTTTTAGATATGATGGTTATATATACTAAATGGATTTCAAAATGCATATACATACCTACTTTTTGTTTATATTTTTTGTTGTATGAAATTCCTTTTTCTATTTTTTTTAAGTAGTTTTCTTTTGTTTGCCTCGCATAACCCTCTCAACTCTCCTAGCGTTACAGCATAAAGTTCATCATTGTCCTTCAGATTTATTGCACTTGTATTTAATTTTTCGTTCAAATTTAAATAACAATGTATTTATCTAAGTGAAACTTTTCAAGTAACTCAATTTACATAACCTCTTGCAACTACACTTGTGCCTTTCTACTTGTATTTTGTCACAACACGTAACACCCGATTTCTGCATGGTGTGAAAATATTCTAATATTCGCAATAATAAACAGAGTTTCGCTCGCGAGTAAAGAGAAAATGTCACGAATGTGTCAGCATACAGATTACTGTCGTAAAAAACCTGTCATCTGCCAGCAAATTTTCATATTTACTGAAGGGAATAACATATACGTTACGTACAACACAAAGTACTTCAAAAACTCTTGCCGCCTTGCACGTTCATATGGAGGACAAAACAAACAGAACTTTTACCGAAGAAATAAAATTCGTTTCATTCCCTTTTGTTAAAATAAATAGGCTTGCTTTTAACTTTGATACTATGCTGGGTTTTCACTTATAATGTCAAATGCTTGTGCCTCTTATCTCTGATAGCAGATTGACTTATGTTGTGGGTGGATGTTATTGCGTAGGCAAATACGTAAATTCGTGGCTTTGAAATGTATTTAAATAAAGCTCAAACAAAAAGTGTAAGGACAGATATATACCTCTCCAATTCAATTTTAACATGTTCATTCAAATTTCAAAGGAAAATAACTAAAAGTAACCTAACCTATATCTATTGAAAATAACTTTATTAGATCTCATTTAGAGGCAATGTGTTGAAGGTTTTAAAGGAGAGAATACTTGGGCCGGTACTTAGAATGCCACGGTTTATGCCTGATTTACAATATAGCGAAAAGACGAGACGAGATTTTTTCTTGGTCATTTAAGTCGTAAGCCATTTGGTAATGTTAAGATTATTTTTGGTAAACTCTCTATTTTTAACAGGAAATATAGAATGTGTGTAAAAAGAAGGAAATTATTTGGCCAAACATCGAAAACTAAATATCAATTTTACTCTCGCAATGCTCTCGTCTCGTCGTCTCGCAATATTGTGAATCAGGCATGAAAGAAGACAATTTAAGAATTCGAATGTCTAATTTAATTTTATTTTTTTCTATACAGTTCATCTCTATAGATACCTTAAAATTGATGAACAGGTGGCGGGTATCGATTTATTGTTCCTGGGTTTTTCCCAAAACTTAACCATTAAGCGGTTTAAAAATAGATTGTGGCCGATTCTCGGGCCTACCCGATATGCACTCAAAACTCATAAAAATCATTCCAAGAAAAATAAAAAAAAAATTGTTTGGACCACCTTAGGTGTATGGAAAATAAATTTTGGGCGATTTTCAGACCTGCCCGATGCGCACATAAAATCACGATAGCCCCTTTGACATTACTTGCCAAAAGTAAATTTTTGATCCACCGCCGAAAAAGAAGTACCTTTAACTTCAAACAAAATTTGTACAGCCGTTTCGGAGGAGTTTATATATTACAAGATGTAAATAAAATGCACGACTGGGTCCCACGTACTTGCTCTTGCAGTTCAAAGCGCTTTTATGTTAGTTATTACTTGTAGATTTAATGAGCTGGCTTTATATAAATTTTTTTAAAAATTTGATATTGGGCAAGACCCGACATTTAGTGCAAAATCGTTATAGCGCTTTTTGTGTTATTTGGTATAACATGAAAAATATGTATGGCAGTTACACTTTCTAAGCGAGATATTAAAAAAAACGCAACTTTCAAAATTCCATAAAAATCATCTGTACCAAATGTGAAGAAAGTCCGTCTACCCGTTTAGGCTGTGGAAATGAGTAGAGATGGACGCATTGACGCACAAACGGACGGACGAAATTCGAGATCCACTTTTTCGGACTTCTCCATCATCCTAATGTTGGTTTTGATTATAACCTCAAATATTTTTTTCCACACCAAACCAATACTTGCCCTAAAGTCTACTATAGAGTAAGTAAAAAAGTATGAAAATAATATTTTTTAATTGCTAAAACACTATTTTAAATGATCTCCAACTGAAGTAGGTATACCATTTGATTACTTATGCATATAACAAAGCATTTTTGGAGCCGTTTAAAAAAAATAATTGTTTGTATGCAAGAATTTTTTAAAAAATTTTAATTAAAAGTTTAGTATGCCATTAAAGAAACTTTCTTCCCACATATTCAAATAAAATTTGTATGTAAACTTATTTATCCATTTTGAAAAAAATTGCAAAAACAATAGAATTGTTATATTTTAAAAAAATCCAAAATTGACTCTTTTGAATTTTTTTGTTTGTTAATTTTTAAATTAAGCCTACTGAAATGTTTAAGAATAAAACTTTTCGTTGAAATTGGTGGAGTGGCTTACTAGAAAATCAGAAATCAAGGCAGGCACCGTTAATATCGATCCAAAAAATATTTTTTTTATACCAAAAGTGGGACCTTGTATGCCACAGTATATGCATATTTTGTAATCAACATCGTCAGAGCCCTTTTTGAGAAAACAATCTTATCTATTTTTGTCATAGGGCAAGTACCGTTTGTTAGTTGCCTCTAAGGAATCATATTAAACTCATAACTACCAGATTTGAAGAAAATCGCTTTAGTATTTAAGGTTGTACATGTAGATATAGATAGACAGACAGAATCTCGGGACCCACTTTTTTTTTGCATTCTCTACCATCGTTATCGTTACGAATCCTAAACTTGCTAAACCATCGCAAGTAAAAATCAATCACTTCAACTAAATCAAATTAATATCTTAGTTGAAACCGTCAAAAGAACTCATTTCAATTAAGAAAATAGATCGAAACAAAAAAATGTGTGTGAAAACTAAACAATTTCGTTATTCAAGCTGCGTAGTGTGCAACGAAAAGTATTTATAGAGAAATTTTTCGTTCACGATTTCGTGTGCTATTCTTGTGTGAGAATTTTTGCTTTACTTCAGCAACATACATTCTAGACTTTAGGAATATATCCCTATTCTTAAAATAAGAGTTTACAACTCATGGTTTTAAAATTGTATCACATATGTAACCGCATGCCATTGGAGTACGATAAAAATGAAGAATTTCTCATTGTAGACACGATTTAAAAGAAAAGGACGATTTCCCCTACTAAACTTTGAAATTTATCCAATATTTTAATGTGTGTCATGTTTTATTCAAATTTCGTTCACAATGTTTTTAAAACCTCTCGTTTTGAAAAGAAAAAAATTAGAATCTCCTTAATAAAAAATCGTTGAGCAGCTACATCAATGAACATGTACAGATATAACAAAAAAGATGCGTGTGCACGTGTTCAATGAACTAGTGATTGACAGGCTTCTTGTTTTGATTTTACTTGTTTTTATATACAGGGTATTTTTTCAACCTCATAAATCATTAAGAATTCTATTCCTTTTCATGTTTTTACAGATCAAGAACTATTTATTAGCGAAGTGCAATTAGTTTTTTGTGTTTACATTTCATTTTATATATATAAACATAGTCTTCTTTTTGAAAGATGCATTGCGTTCATCGATATTGTAACAGTTTCAATCCTTCGAAATTTAAGATTCATCAATCTCTGCAAAATAAGTATTTGTTGCAGCGATAATTTCACCATTTTTCGGGAAAAATAAAAAATTACTGCAAGCCAAGTCAAAAGAAAAGGCTTGATGAAGGACTAGTTCATAGGGCAATTCAAAAACATTACGACCCAAATTTGTTTTAGATCACTTTAAAGCAAAAGGCTGGGGGGGGTCCCCGGAACTTGATTTTTTGGACATACCTATACCTACAGTTATGAATGATACCTTTAATTTTTAAATTAAGTTGATTCAATCAATAGTTTTTGAAATAATCGTTTGAGATAATAAAAATTTGGGAAAAAAAGGTAAAAAAATTACATTCAATATAATTTTTGTATGGACAGTGGATCAATACAAAATTTTCTTATAAAATAAACTGCCTAAATTGATTTTTAATCCAACGCTGAAAACTATATGTTCCTATGCCATCTAGTTTTTGAGAAAATTGAAAAATAAGAAAACTATTTTTTTTTTAAATGAAATTTTATTGCACGTGTTTTAATGATGTTATTGTCAATAGGGGGTGTAGTTCCTTTTCTTGCGAAGGGAACTTTTAGTTAAAACGCTTTTGACATTGGCGCCTGGCTGGCAACTTTACATATCCTAAGCGGAGTAACGAAGTTGCGTGAGCGGGAGAGAGAACCCAAAAAGTAAAGTTTAAATTCTGAGAACCGCGAAGTGGGCTAGGCAAAGTACTTTTTAGATAATAAAAGCTATTGACCTTGGCACCTGCCTGGCGAGGTATCTAATGTTTTTCCTGGAAGTACAAAAAGCTCTCAACTTACTCTATGTATAAAATATCAAAGACCTTTTTAATGGTGGCAATGTGATGCCAAATTTATCGAAAACAGTCAAAAAATCTGATAAAAAAGTAGTTTTCGTGTTTTTCAATTTTCTTAAGAACTATTAGGCATAGAAACATATGGTTTTCAGTTTTTGATGAGGAATCAATTAATTCAGTTTATTTTATCAACCAATTTCGTATTGACATCCACAGTCTTAATACAAATAGTGCGTTTTGTTAAGTTTTTTTTTCACAATTTTTGATTTTGAATGCGATTATTTCAAAAACTTAATTTGAAAATTTAAATAAAGTGTAGAATTCTGGCCTTTGAAAAAGGTATCTTTTATAGTTGTAAATGTTGCCATTGTTTTTAAATATTTTTTTATCATTTTAAGTTTTTTTTTAGAAAATTGCCTCTCCCTCCTAAACGGGGGGAGATAGACCCCTCCCTCACATAATAAAAAAAATGCTAGTAGATATTTGACTGTTCTACAAAAATCCGTTACTATTTTTCACTGCCTTAGTTATCGTACTCTTCTCGCCCTTCGGGACTAGATGTTTATTAGAATGATGTATCACGATATTTATAAAATTGATACTAAAACCGTCCCTGTGAGCTTAATATTTATTCTAACAAAAAAATATCAGACTATAGATTAAGTTGCAGTTTGTCACAGGTTGTAATTTTCAATGGTGAGTTGTCCTGATAATAAAGCATTCGACTAATGAAAGTAAAAGAAGGCTGGGTCGATCCCCACTTGCTTTTTTTTTTTTATTACAACGCTTTTTTTAAGTTAAAACTATTGTTTTTCTTTAAAAATTACTTCAAATTAACGCCAGCCTACTTTGATTTTAAAATTATCTTCTTCGGCCCAAAATCGTTTAAAAAAAAGTCGTTTTAAAGTGGTTTTGTTGACTTTAATTTTTCATTCTCTCAGTGTACAGTACTCCTTGCAAGGATGTATGATAACTTCTTCGTAAGCAATGAATAACTGAATTCCTTTCGAGTATGTCACCTTACTTTCAAGGGAAATTTTGACTGAAACTTATAAAATTTATTAAAACAGCAAGTAAAAAGTAACAATTCTTATGCCCTTTAATTGTTTTTACCAGTTCAACTTGGGGCACCCTCTGTGTACAAAGAAAGTGATAAAACTTGCAACGGTGCATGATATGGAAACTTTAGATTCTCTTCTCATCTACCAAATACACTTCAGACCCCGTGTCACAGTTTATTGAATATTGAACAATGAGTGCTTGAAAATAAGGACAAATGTGTTTTTGGCTGTAAAGTGTAAATAGTACTTATTTCAAGAAAGAAAAAGTACCTACCTATACATATATTTCCTTTACCAAAACATATTTGTTTCTTCATCATTCGGAAAGAAAACTTGACAGATAGAACAGAGTGGGTGAAAACTGAACACAGAACATCACAATTGAATTGAAAAAGACGTTTTGGAATGCAGCATTAAACGTCAAAATAAAAAAACAAAAAAAAAACAGAAAAACATCAGTGGCTCACGTTTCTGGCTCTAGAAATTAAATCAAAACGAGAGGAATGATAAACATTTGGAGAGAATAACAAATGAAACAAAGCCATAGATGAAAAATCTAGAAGTTGAGTTTTGGAAGGAACGATAACACGTTTTATCGATGGCTTACCAAAATGCTTTCTCTGTGTAAGCCAAATACTTTTAGAAGCTATAAATCATTGGTTTCTACTCATGAATAACCAGTATATGTACTCTTAGGCTTTGTTATAGATGATACGAGGGATGAGATCTCAGCGTATAGGATTGTCCTATGAACTAATATGTGATTTATGTGAGAAGCATGTTGGCAGCATTCTTTTCAATGCTTTTAGCTTTCAAAACTTTACGATTTATCTTATTATGTCCATTTAAGGTGTGAAAACAGAACGTATGTTATGTAGATTAGGTAGAATGTGGGTTAATTGAACGTCAGAAGTGCTTAATAGAATTGAAAATTAACAAAAATAAATGGCTTTTTTTGAAATGTTGGATATCTTTTGACAGACAAAACAAATTTTCCAAAATAAGACATTGATATCTTAAGCATCTTAACTTTTAGTTGTTTAATTCGAAAATGTTATGAAACACCTAAATGTAAAATAGTTTGATTTACACACATATAAGGTAGATACAAAAGAACATTTTTTAAAAAACTCGAATGCAAAAAAGAGCACGAAAATTGTTTTTGAAACCAATCTCTAAGATCCTACATAAATTTTATAAGTTTTCCTCCGGAAAAAATTGAAAAAAAAACAGTTGAGTTTTGTTTGCAAACAGGAACTAATCAATTGATAGTTAAATTTAAAATTATTTAATGTCCGTTAGGGTACTTCCTGGGTTAAAATAGGAAAACTGTCAATTTTTTTATGGGGATAAATTCATGTCAAAAACTACACAAAATAAAAAAAAAATAATTGAACGCAATGAGCAAAAATGTCGGCTACTTTTTATTTTTATTTCTAAATAAATCACTTTTTTATCAGTTTTCTATTTTTATTTATTTGAAAATATTTAAATATGAAATGATTCACTTTTTGCAAGAGTAAAACATAGCGAAGAATATTAATTGAGCATGCAAAATGAATTTTGGCAAAACTTATATTTTATGTGTTAGGTATACCTTTATTTCCGAAACAATTTTTTTTTCCATGATAGCTTTTTTTGACAAACTTGGGCTCAAAATTTGAACATTTGTTTATTTTTATGTGTCTTCGAAGGCAGCATAGCAGCAAAATAGGTTTCTTTTGAATTCTTTTATTTAAAAATAATGTCTTCTTATTTGATTATTCAAAAAGTGAATATTTTCTTGCGAACATGAGATTTTTTTAGATTTTTGACATAATTTATAGAATATCCAAATAAAAATAGAAACAAAAAAATTAGCCTATAAGCACTAATTCCAAGATTATACCAGGATGTTTTTTAGTGCATATCCCAAAATGTCCCCTTTTCTCAAAAAATACCAATTTTTCATTGATATGAATGTTTTTCATTGCATTGTTTTGATTCTTAATGATAATGGATATGAAAATCTTCATACAAATTTTGGTCCCTCTACCATAAATTTTAAGGGTTTTTCGGTAGTAAGTTTGCAACTGTTATAAAAATATGGGTTGACAGATGAAAAACAGGTATAACTTTTTTCAGAGACGTCAGATTGTCTTGATTTTAGATTTTAGATTTAGATTTAGATTGGCATCGGCATTAAAAAATACCTCGAAGACATGTATCATATGTGTATATAATATCTACCATTGTCTATTATTGCTAATTTTGAAAATCTCCTTTCGCGCTTTGACCTTGAAAATCGCGACTTGCGGACATTAGATTTTTCTAGACTTTTGAGGTATGTTATAGAATGCCAAAACAAAGGTATTGAGCAAAAAAATTTCTATTAGCATTCATTCCGAGGTGAAACCCTTATTTGACTGGATTAAAACTCTTATCTTGATTTAGAGTTTTTCTTCTTATAAAACAAATCTTGTTTTATATTAGCTACTGCAACGAAGCGTTACATGCTATTTTACATTTCGCCATTCAATTCTTTCAAGAATGATGATAGTGATGATCGTCACCGCACGTTTTTGTACAAACAAACATAAAAATATTCTGATCTTTAATACTTATGACATGTTCATTCGTTTTTTTGAGTCAGTAATATATTTTAAGTGGAAAGAATTGAATGGCAAATTTCTTTTATCATTTTGACACTATTTTGTTCACAGTTTCATCATGAAAAATTATAATTTCTCTTTATTTTTACAAAACACACAATTATTCTGAATTCTTGTATGAAATATGTGGGTTTTCTCTTTTCATCAGGTTTAAATGTAAGTTCCTCATATTCCTTTTCACTTTTATTGGTTTTGAACATGATTACATTATCCTTACACTATCGTCAATAGTTTATCTTAGTTGTCTCGGTTCTAAAGAAATGTATTAACTAATATACATAGTATAGTACATTCCCATAATATAGTACATTCCCATTTTACTGCCAAAGTTATCCCGTTTCTTCCTTGCTTGAATTTTAAGTAAATTAAAAGACCTACTTATGAAAATATGTAATACAATAACAATATTTTTGCAAGCCATTTAGTTTCTTCTTTATTAATTTTTACTAACTTTGTTATTAAAAAATCAACAAATTCTAGTGTTCACTGCGGCGTATACGTGATTTTTTTTTTAAAGTTTTTTTTTTAAACTATTTTGGACCTTATTCTTTTATATAAGTAAAATTGTCTGAACATATTTAGTAACGGTTTATATAATAACTGATTTCCTTCTTTCAAGACCTGTTTAAATGTTTTCGATATCTTTTTTACTGCCTGAGATATCTTGAGTTGTTTGGCATGGTATATCTACCATATAAATTATACCGTCACTATCTTCTTTATGATATATGAAGCCGAATTCACTTACTACATTTTAAGATATCTCGGGAAATAAAAAAGATATCGAAAAGATTTAAACAGGTCTTGAAAGAAGGAAAATAGTTCTAATGCATTTGAGTCATTATGGCCTTACAAAGAAACTTCTTTCGAAAAATGTTGTCGTGATTTCCACTATCTTAGAAGTCAAATTGAAGATTAACAAAAGTACTTGCTCATGATGTGCCTTTTCTTTCCAGAAGAAAGCAAAATTGTTATATAACATAATAACATAACATAGTAAAATAATAAAAACTTTTTATTCCTATAGTAATAGAAATATTAAGTGCCTAAAAATATAACACTTGCTCCAAAAATGTAACTATCTTAAATGTCTTAAATATTAATATTAGGATAAATACAGAACAGAAAGATAGAAAATCTTGTTGATAGATAGATGTAGTGTAGTGTCGTGACTGATTATCATTTGTCTTTTTCTATTTTAAGAAATTTATTTTGAAACAAAAACAGGCCACAAAACGTGTGTGCTTTATACTACAATTTGCTTTATTCTAAAAAAAAATATTTAATTTTTATAGTTTTTTATATCATTTCTGCCCCTTAAAAAAAAAAACAAAGTCCTCTTTTCATACAAAATTCGCTCGATAATGTTGCTGTCAAAATACTGTCTTGTGTTCCTTAGTAAGTTTTAATTCTTGATAATCCTATCATGAAGTCAAAAGCATTCCTTCGTCGTCACAATGAAACATAATTTCAATCCTAAAATGTAAATTCTCAAGTTTTAATTTAATTAAAAAACCGAAAGTGGATTTGAATGGTAGATACTACCAAAATCAAACAATTCAGCTGTAGGTATGTTTCCAATCGACTAAGGCCTCAAAAATCATCATGAAGCATTCATTTTCTCCAGAAAGCTTTAAGGGGATCTAGGAGTTATCATGCGCAGAGAAGATGAAAATTCATTGCAGCTTTTTCACCAATGAACAAGCCATACGCATCGACCAAGGACTCACCGAGAGACTACCTTACACCAATTTCCTAAATCAGTCACTGAACGACCGACGGTTCACTTGCAGTGTAAGGCAATACGTTTCACTCATAAAATTTGAAAAACTTAATCCGCCCGGCCCCATCCTTATCTCTACCATCGAATATTTTCTATATGTGTTTCCTGGGAGAAAAAAAAAATAATTGAAAATATTCAAACACAAGAATCTCATTCTCAAAGGATTAATTCTGTGTGAATATAAGAAGAAGTGCTTTAGCTGGTCTGCTCTCTGTGCGATGATAAGTTTTGGCATTCCAAGGATTGTGTATAGTTTGGTTATTTTGTTGTTTGTGTTTAATAGTGTGTGAATTGTCCTCGAAAAAAAGGACAAAAGAGCAAAATAAAAAGAAAAAAATGTAGAATATTTTACTAAACGAGTTTTGAAATTGAGTTTTTGCCTCCATGGCTGTACGAGTGTATTTTTAAAAGGATTCGTTTGTCCAACACCCACTTTATTCCCCTTATATGTTGGTATGAACGGTATACTATCGCACTGATACAGTTGACCCGGCGTTAAGTCATGTGTGGCGACGTCAGTGGTAGTGAAATTACGCTCTAAATTATTCACCGTGAAAAAAGGATTTCATTTTTGTGGTTTGGCGAGTCTGTTTGGATTTTCTTTTTTATTTATTTTTCCGTTCTCGTTCGCTCTGCATTTATACTTTTACCAGCAAAAATTGCACAAGGATAATAAAAGAAAAGCAGCAAAAAAGTTTCTTCTAATGATACAGTATACATTATATGTGTGGATATTTATTGTTCTTGTTAAGGATACCTTACCTGGTATACACCAACCTTTCGTGTGTATGCCGATGACAGCCATGAGTGAATAAATAAATACTGGATTTTCACATCCCATCCAAGTAACATCAACAACAACACGACAGCGAAATTGTTGTTTACTTATAAAATAAGAAAAAGTGTCCTGTTTGTGTTGTTCTATGTTTCATGTGTTGTATATGTGTGTGGTGTATACGGAGAATAGATTGATTGCAGTGGCAATGTGATATGAATAATTTATTGCCACCAGGATGTGCGAATGTGAATGTCTTTTAAATATGCCACACGCATACCCGACTTAATGGGATTGCTTAGCAGAAATCGGAAAAAGGATACCTGTCCAAATGCCAAGTGAATTATGCGAGTTTTTGTATCTTTTATGTGATTTATCAATGATTAAAGCTCGGTTTGGTGGCTAAACGCTGTGAGGTTTATGTATGAAATTTTCTTCTTTGGCCCACCATCACTCACCATATTTTTCTCTGGCTAGGAATAATGAATGATAAATTGCGTGTGATTAGTTTTATCGCCAGCATTGTTGAGAAAATAAGTGTCAAGCCTTCAAAAGTAAACGTTTTTTGTGGAAAAAATTGAATAATATAAAGTTAAGGAGTGGATAAATATTTAACTCTGGATATAAATGAATATAAGATAGATAAATTCAACTGGATTTATTTAACAAAAATTTGGGTAAGTTTTTTCTTTTGTATTAAAGATACACATATTATTTCAAAACAATAGGTATTTTTTTTTCTGGACGAACTACTTTTTATAATTACTTGGTAAACAAAAATTTTTGTGAGATATGGGAATTTTGAAGTTCAAATAAACTGCAGAGAAATTTCAACCTTAATCTCAAAAGCTTATACATTAGTTTGAATCAAATAAATACATATGTTAACGCATATTATTAAACTTAAAAAGTCTGTCAGGCATATTTTCATTTTTTTTGTTTTGTATCTACCTACAGTAAAAAGTCTATTGGATTGGATAGAAACTTTAAATGGCTTTTATATAAATTCTTAATATAATATTCTATACTTTTAAAAATATTCTTTTAAGAATATAGAGTCTTTCGGAAAAGCTTTATTTTTATATTATAACAATTTTCCAAATTAGAATACTTCAACTAAGTATAAGAATTATCATTTATTCTGAAGAGGCAACGGAATGAAAAAGAGGATTTCTCTCCTGTTTCTAAAAATACGGCTAAAAAACATAACCAAACAATACCAATTTTTGTAAAAAAAAAATTGAAACCGTTTATTTAAAGACTAGTACTATTTACAGTGTTTTTATTTCATCTCGTACAGCTATTTATGTGTCTTTCGCATGACTCGAAAATATGGAGAAGTACAGCTACAAATAGTCTGAATTGAGTTCAAAACTTTTTTGTTGAATCCAAAACTTTCTTCACGTATTTTAGTCCTTATAACCCATTATTTTTTCATATCTGACCCAAGAAAAAAAAAACAATAAAATCGATTAGAATCACTCTAATTATACATTATGTGTACAAATAAAGAGTTGGTAATGGAAAGTGTTTTTAAAATTATCAATTTTAAGGAAAATATTTACATAAAACTATTGATGCTGGTTTACATTTCAAATCGTGTACAGATCATAAAATACCTAGTTAAATTTTTACTACATTTCCAACGATACGAAAAACTTAATAAATCTCAAGGATATGTTTCGGTACTATGTATTTCCAAGCCCTCACATTTCCTTAAAGAAATGTCAACAGTGAAAAATAATAATAATTTGTATAACGAATGAAACCACTGTGTCTTATATAAATATCTTACCCTTATTTTAATAGTTTTTTTTTTAAGATGATCGCATTGGTATACTTCTCGGGTCTATTTCTGCTCAGAATATAAGAAAGAATAGAAATACTACGCCGTATTACATGAACATACATTTTTCAGCTTAATCACCACTTTTCCTACTCTTGCACTGATTGATTTAAGGAGATTTTGAATATGCAATACAGGCTCGATGTTCAAATGGACCCACTTCTTTTTTTATTTTCCATCATCGTAAAGTAGATTTTGATCCAGCGTTCATTCCTACCTAATCCAACCAACACAATGACATCCGTCCCTGAACAAACTGAGTTGATATGCGGATTTAAAATTTAAAGCAATGACAACACCGGCCACAAAAAATAAAGCGGTCTGTACTTTTGCCCGAATCTGCCTATTTGTATGTATTTTGTTGCGCTAAATCAGAATTTGAAGTCAGTCAAAATTTTGAATAAAAACAAAACACTGCTAATTTTTTTAGTTTGAAATCTACTTAAAATAAAGGGCAAAACAGTAGAGCCGAATTTGAAAAAAAAATTGTAACGCGCGCCGCGCCGCCCCGGTTTGATTAGATGATCATAGTCCTGAGAATAAACCAAAGCAGAAGCAGAGCCATGTCGCGCTAAATCACCTAAAGACATAGAAAATTCATTAAAAAAAGTGGTTATCCATAAAGTCGGTTTACGGACGATAATTTTACATGATAACGTCATAAGAAAACAGGCTGCGTGATATTTGCACGGCATTTCATAAGTGGTGCAGAAAAATAATAAATACCGCTTTAAATGACCTCTTACAAAAAAACTAAGTATGCCATTTTATTACTTGTTTAAAAAGATATTTTTAGAAAAAAAATTTCGAAAATCGTTGGACCCGTTTTAAAAAAAATAATTTTTTATATATAAAAAATTTTTAACATTTTTCAAAAAAAAAGTTGGTATGCCATTTTGAAGAAATAATTAATTTACACATAAAAACTAAATTTCAAAACTTTTCATTGATTCGTTTTCAAAAAATTGAGTTTTCAAAAAAAATTTTGAAATATTTTTTAAAAATCCAAAAATGCATTTTTGGAAAATTTTCTAAAATTTTAATATAACCTTTACTTAAACACTTTTGTATAAAAAATTTCATTTAAATCGAGTTACTGTTGTACGAGATATTCAGAAACGAAAAAAACCATTCTATGACAGGTACCGTTAATAACGGTACAAAAAATATTTTTTTTATTTCAAAAGTTGGCTCTTATGTTAAGTACTACACACAAAAATTTTAATCAAAATCGTTAGAGCCGTTTTTGAAAAAAAATTAATTTTTCTATTTCCGTTATATGGCAGGTACCGTTAGTTTTGGTCATAAAGAAAAAATTTCAATTTCTCTTCTAGGGAATCACCTAAAACTGCCAACTACCAAGTTTGAAGAAAATCACTTCACTCGTTTAGGCTGCAGCTCCAGATAGAGACAGACAGACAGACAGACAGACAGACAGACAGACAGAATTGCCGGACCCACTTTTTTGGCATTCTCCATCATCGTAATGTCATGTAAAATTGTGATTTCCAGGTCTTCAAATACGTCAGAAAATTCAAAATGTACTTTTGATTTTTTTCATTTTTATATGCAAATTGCGATATTAGATTTACTGTTTCTCTCTATAACACAGAAGTAAGAAAAATGTAGTTAGGGCCTTTACGAGATTATGGGCAGTATAGTAAATTTAGTATCATTTTATGTTGCCTGAAAAAAAAATTTAAAATTTTTAAATCCACCCATGTCGATATTTCAAACTGAGATTAAGGTACTTCCCACACTGGATGCTGGTCTGATCATCGTCATGGGCAACAGATCTCCAAAGGTGTTTTGAGGTATTTCTGAAGTTTTTTTAATTTAAGATTGTGTAGCTTGTAGTTAATGTACCGTTATGTGTGTTATATCAAATGAAAGGTAATATAATCAGCATGCTCAATAAAGTTACATATTCTTATGTGCTCTAGATCAAAACATAGAACGTGTTGAAAAATAGAACTTTATTTCACCGTTATCTTAAAATTGTGAAAACGAAATTGATTCAAATTTTGCACAAAAAGAGTCCTAACTATTTTATCTATCTACAATATGAATATTTATTCATTTATCTGTTGAAGAAAAAAAGATTAAAAACGGTCAAAAAACTTGGGACAAAAAAACTTTTTTTTCGTTATTCGGTCAAAAATCATTTTAGAATACCAATTTTTTGCACATGCATGCGCATGGCCATAGCCTATATGGCCTTTAAGTTCTTGCTAAAAATAAAAAAAATACCTTATAATACCCCTAAAAAAGTGAATGTTTTTCAAAAATTTATTTTTTCAATACTATTGTCAACCTAACAATAGATTTATCTATCGATTAAAAACTACTTTAGGAGGCCAAAAAGCATTTTATCAACATAAAGATAGAGCCTTAATTATGATGAATTTTTGTCGGATACTCGGTTAATCACAAAGCACATAAGTCGCCTTTATTATGTTCAAAACAAAAGAGTGGGAGGGCTCGGCAAATAAGCGAAGTAGTTGAACTCTTTGATTGCATTCTAAAACGTTAAGCAACATTACGTATTATTTCTTTCGTATCGCGCTTAAATATCAAAAGTTATCAAAAATATGGAAGCTGCATGTATGTTCATTTTAGAAATACAGTTAAATAAAAAATAATGTGACCGAAAGTATTAAAATATAAAATTGCGGCTGTAGACTAATTTCTCATTAAAACCGATGTTTACTTAGACTTACAAAAAAAGTTCCGCTAGGTAGCGCTTTCTGTCTTTGATATTTGTATTAAGCCGTTATTTGTCCGTTATTATTGTGAATTTTGACAACTCAAACCAACTCATTGTGACACTATCTTATTTTATGTACAGGTCAGAGTAATCCAAGTCACTCAAAATTACATGTTAGAAAAATTGGTCTGATTTTAGTGACACAAAATGAAAATTTTATAAATTATCATCGTCAAATTGTGTCGAACGATTAACTAGTTATATATTGGACAATCATAGTGTTTATAAACAATAAAAAACAGTACTTTATAAATAAAATGTGTTTTCCATACCAGAAAGACCTCCAGTATCAAAACCAACACCGACATTGTCCTATGTAAGCTTATAGATTCCGATCCTGTGATTGCGTTCAAGAGGAGGCGCCACAATAAAAAATAAAAAAACAATTCGCTAAAGAGGTTTTGGAAATGCTGAAAGATTCTTCAATATAGAAAATCTGTGAATTTTATTTTTGATTCTCATGGATTTTCAAAATTTTTCATCATCAATAAAGTGAAATATATGAAATAATATCATTTTTCCCTTAATATATACTCTCATAACCTCGGTGCTCGGTTAAATATTTAACCCAATTCACACACGGTCTTGTAGTGAAATATGTTTCCTTTTTTACTTTCCCAAGAAGCTTACGAGTGCCCATTTATTCTTTTTGATGGTTATTTTGGATGACGTATGTGTCAAAAATCCTAAACAGAAAAAATAAAAACATTTTTCCATATCTATGATTTTTGGCCTCCTAAAGTAGTCATTTTGCCGTGTGTGCAACGTCGCGTTTTGAAAATAATCACTTTTTGTTCAATTTTGTTTTACCCCTATTTACCCTATTAAATGATGGAATTTTTAAAATTCCTTCATTTCGATTCAATAAAAGGTTAATATCTTTCAAATAAGCTATAGAAGATTTTTGTATCTCTAATATTTTATTTATTTTTAATTTTGAATTGAAATTTTTGCCGCACTGCTAAAAATTTCAAGTGGAACGGGAGGAAATGGCGTCATTTTTTCGGGGATGCTACCCTGTTTCATCGGTTTATAAGACGTTATCACGTCAAAATTGTGAAACACCATGCTTAAGGCATATCAGAGTTTGGTAGCTAAGTGAAACAGTTCTTTCTTTCACCATTTTCACAAGTAGTAGAAGTTTTGATAACATTCATTTTGCAAATTCAGTTTGAGAGCAACAGAGTACTGTAGTATGTATAATAATTTTTAATTGCCATTTTCGTGACAATGCCACGCTTCGCTGGTTTATCCAAGTTTAAACTACTCTGACACTAAAAATAGTTTATAGAGTGCAATATTTTGCTGAAATAAGCAAAATGTTCTAGGTTTGCCATTCTTTATCCAAACAGGATTCAGGGCTGCCTTGTTTTAAGACTATTTGTTTTATTCTTACCGAATACAAATTATACGCGAAAATGAAGGCAATGATATTGCAAAAACATTGATGAAGAGTTGCCTTAACAAAAATGAACACGTCACTGGTCGCCGCAATTTTGAAAAGAATTTGCTCTTTCAGGTATGAAAATAGGCTATTGATTATGTCTTAAAAAAACATAGCAATAAGGAACTAAGACGTTCACGGGTTTTAATTGCAGGAATAGTTCAATGGGTTATAAAAGAAAATAAAACCGCGAAGTGCTATTAAATAATATGGTGCAAATTGAAGATAAGGGCGCAAAAGCGTTTTTTTTTTTTAATATATCTCGTTAACAAGGCATAATTTGATATAATACTTTTGATACTTTTTGTAGAAAATTTAATGTCCTATGAAAATAATGTTTTTAAAAATTGAAAATAAAAAATTTCCATGCCAAAACAGTCGAAACAAAAATTCGATTTTTTGAGTTTTTGTGCTTTTTTGGTTATACCTATCTTTTTTTGGGCTGAGATAGGCATAAGCATTGATCTAAATAAAAAAAATCCTTCAAAATGCTGGCCTTACTACCTAATTATTTCATTGAAAATTAACCGAACTATGACCATTGGAACCTATCTTTTTTTTCGCATTTTTAGTTTTCCTCAAGTAAAAAAGAAACATTTGAGGGGCAAGTACGATAACTAAGGAACCAAGAATTGATACCGGGTTTTCTTAAGGGTTTTTATATAACCATCCTGTTAAGGCTGGAGGGGAAATTTTCTAAAAAAAATACTTAAAATCAAAAAATATTATTCAAAAACAACGGCAACACTTATAGTTATGGATAACCTATACTTTTTTCGAAAGCTAGAATTATACCTACACTTAATTTTAATTTTTAAAGTATTAAATAAATTAAATGAAAAACTTACCAAATATTTGCTTACGTTGCCCAATTATTTCGATTAGCTCCTCAAATACTTTTCAAAAAACCGCCGCTTCTTTTTTTTCGGCAAGTGAACGTTTTCAATGAATGTAATCATACATAAAGATAAAAAAAATAAAATAAAACAAAACACTTGTTCTTTTGTTCCACAATAAATATAAAGCTTTAAGTTTATATATTTATTTTATAAATTATACAGAGCCGACGCGTTTCGTCTAGACATCTTCAGGAAACTGATGTCCTAACCAGATAAATATTTAAATATATAAATTAAAAACTTTTAATATATTGAAGAAGAAAAGAACAAGTATTTTGTTTTATTTAATTTTTTAAGATGCAATTGTTCCATCAAGGGCCTTCTAAACGCTCACTAAAGCAAATAAAAAAATGCATAAAAATGTTTGGTTAATACAAAAATTGTTGATATTCATAGATTAACAACTAGCTTAAAAACCTTTTAAGAAGGTCTTATAAGTCATTGAAAATTCATCATACATTTGCACTTAAGCCTTTTCTACTTACATAATTAATACACATAAAATATCGCTTAGTCTGAAGCTTACTCAAACAAATCCGATTACCTCATTGAAAAAAAAGAGAAGTTGAAATATCGCCTTAGGAATGAATAACATTCACAAAAGAACACATAATAGAATACCTGTGTCTATCACAAAATCCATTAGCAAATTTGTCTTTCTATAGGTACTATACTATAATATTGAGCTTCCCTAAGGCTACAATATTATAACTCCATCCAATAAGCGTTTCTAGTTTAATTCCATCTAGATAAATAATTGAAAATAAATATTGACAGCAACTGTTATTGTGTCCATTGAATGGCGTTTTAGTTTCAGCAAACGTCCTCAAGGAAATCTCATTAGATATTTTTTCTCAAGTCAGAAATGTGTATATTTAAGCCTTTAAATAAATTTTGAACTAAATCTAAACCAAGCGAAGTTCAGTAAGTAGAGCTGCGATATACACATACATTAGGGTGGTAAAAAAACCCGAAATTCTATTTTTTTATTTTGTACTCCGTAAAATCGATTGCTAGGAATATACACACCAAATATTAGCTTTTTATATTAATGGGAAGGTCCTCCGCTCCGCAATTTTCCCTTTTTACATCAAGCTTCTACTAAAAAAAAAACATTTTTTTATAAATCAACTTTTTAGCAAATTTCTTTACATATTCTTGTAGGAAATTGAACGCTTTACAAAAAAAGGCCTTCTACACTTATTTCTTTTATCTAACCGTTTAATAGATATTTGAGGTCCAGAAAATCTTTAAAAATTCGTTTTTTTGTTCTTAATTTTGTAACAAATTGAAAAATTATAATAAATCAAACGCGCATGTAGGAAACATATTGCTCCACAAAAAAGGTCATGTTAATATTTTTCATTAATCTAACAATTTGGAAGATATTCGAGGTCAAAGTTAAAAAAAAAATATAAAAACATATTTTACTTTTCAAATCTTTCTAATTTACTGAAAATTCATTATTTTCAAATTAGAAAGATGTATTCTTGTAGGAGCTTAAACGTTCTACAACAAATCTTGGCATTAAATTGATTGCTTTAACCGTTTAGAAGATATTTATATCCAAATCGCAATGCATACGGGTCATACAAAATCTAAATTAATTATACGTACAAAATACGTTCAGGAACTGTATGAGTTTCAATATTAATGACAGAAAGATACACTTCTTATACTCATACAACTTTTTATTTAACAATTAACGTTTTCGGGAACAACAATTCCCATCTTCAGATTGAAAAGCAAAAATTAAAAATTATTTAAATTATTATTAAAATTATTTAAATTATTTAAATAATTTTTAATTTTTGCTTTTCAATCTGAAGATATGAATTGTTGTTCCCGTAAACGTTAATTGTTAAATAAAAAGTTGTATGAGTATAAGAAGTGTATCTTTCTATCATTAACATACAAGAACTATTGAAATCAGTGGGCATTGGTTGGGATACGAATATCTTCTAAACGGTTAAAGCAATCAATTTGATGCCACTAAATTCTTTGTAGAACGTTTAAGCCTCTATAAGAATTCATCTTGCTAACTTGATAATAATGAAAATTCAGTAAATTAGAAAATTTTGAAAAGTAAAAAATGTTTTTATAATTTTGTATTAATTTTGACCTCGAATATCTTTCAAATGGTTAGATTAATGAAAAAAATTAATATAACCTTTTTTGTAGAGCAATCTGTCTATTAAACGGTTAGGCACAACAGTTGGGCTCATCAGTAAGATGCTGTTGTACCCTCCTTATACGCAAAATTTGTAGTTGATAATTACCAACATTTATATATTTTACAGTGAAAACTCACTGTAAACTATATTATTTTAGGGACATTTGATTAAATTCGTGCACCTAAAAAGAATATTGCCCGTGGTCTGGCTACAAATTTTGCGTATAAGAAGGGTACAACAGCATCTTACTGATGAGCCCAACTGTTGTGCCTGGGCGAAACGCATTATTTTAGACTACAGGTCAAAAACAAAACATCAAATTGAATTTATTTCATAAAGTCCATAAAACAAAAACAAATTCTTGATTACGCTTTCTTCTTCTTGTTAAACGGTTAGATAAACGAAAAAAGTTTATAAGGCCTTTTTTGTAGAGCGTTCAATTTCCTACAAGAATATTATAAAGAAATTAGCTAAAAAAATCGATTTTTTATTAATATAAAGAGCTCATATTTGGTGTGTATTGTGTATATTCTAGAGGTATAATAACAATCCATTTTTGTGAGTACACAATCAAAAAAAGGAATTTCGATTTTTGTTACCCACCCTAGCATATGCACCTACATACAAAATAAAAATTTTCTGCAGCAGTCATTATTGTTGTATTAAATAATTTTAACTACAGACTAGCTGACCCAGCGAACGTTGTCCCGCCTTAGAGGAAATAAATGAAATTTGATACCCTTTGTATGGGAAAATTTGAACTGAATGATGAGGAAAAGTTAATGATAATTTATAACAAATATTAAAATTATATCAAACGCGACTTTAAAAAAATTTCATTTTTGAAAAGAGGTCTTCTGAGGTTGGGTGTCCAAAAGAAAAAGACCTATTCAGGCAACTTAGTGTAAAGACAAGTTTTCGAGAAGAACAACAACTTTTTGTGATCCGAATCCAAATTTGATAATTCCAAAACAGAAAATTCGAATTCCATTTGCATGACTTAGAATTTTAGCGTGTTTATTATTTTTCTGTTTTTTTTTTGGATAATTGTCTTCTTACGGATTGTGAAAGTTTAGAAACTACCAAATTGGTCACGGAGGCGTACTTTTTTTTAAATTAATGTTTTTTTATTGATTCGTAACGCGTACACGAAAAAAAGACCACCTAAAAATAAGCGCATGTCACCTTAAATTAAGCAGATTTCTTCATGGTTTTTTGCTGAGATGACTTCCGTCTTAAATTAAGGTGACAAATATCACCTTATTTTTATGTGAAACCATTTTAATAAAAAAAAAAGAACTAGCAGCCACTAGGGATCGGACTTATAACCGTTGGGTCACTAGGCGAGTGCGTTACCATCTCGCTAACTCACTGTTAAAAATAACTACTATAAACTGCAACTAAAACTAAAGTGTGACTATAATTTGAAATTTTTTTATTTTTGTCGATTATTTTAAACGAACATTCACATTAATATGAAATGAAGTTCAACTTAAATTAAGGTGGAGTTCACTTATTTTAAGCGGGAATCGTTTTGTTTTAAGGTCGTGGGACTTAAGGTGGACATCATCTTATTCTAAGGTGTTTTTTTTTCTCCGTGTACGTGTTACGAATCAATAAAAAAAAACAAATTAATTAAAAAAAAGTACGTATACGCCTCGGTGACCAATTTCTAGTTGTTCTAAATCGAAACTTTCACAATCCTTAATCCTTTTTCTCGGTATAGGAAAGGGACCTGGCTGAAAAACCAAGTCTATAAATTATTTTGAAGATAAATAAGTGTAGTGGATACACTCAACCTCAATAGAAAAACGACAAGAAATTTAATTTATTAATTCAAGAATAAATCAATTTTAATATACCTATGTATCATATACATATTAGACGGCAGTGTAAAATGAGGATTACAAAATACTATGACTTATCTCTTTAAAAGGTACCTAATGGAAGAAGGAAGAAAAAGACTTTAGGTTATTTACACCAAAATAGTTAAGGATTAAATTCAGATGACATTTCATTTCAGGTTGAATTCATTTAAAAAATGTAATAAAATTATAGGAAGTAATAATGAAGAAGTTGCTTTCAGGAAAACAGTATTTCCAACACTCAAACTCTCAAACGACTTCCAATTGGTTCAGTAAACGAACTGAAAAATCAACTTTACTTCTATAGAAAATTAAACATGTTGTCGTAAATGATCAAATTAGGATTATGGCTAGTAGAATTTCATCGTGACTTTACAGATCACTAACTTAACAGATTTGTCTTCCTTGGCGAAAACAATACTTGTACTTATACCCTTGAAAATTTAAAGAAACTAATTGTATTTATTTTACCCACGATTGATTTAATACCAAGTTTGCCTTAATTTTATAGACGATGGTGTTTATATCACTTTTGTTTGTTAACTTAAGTCAAGATCAACACTGACTGAAAAAAAAACATGTTTTCTTATGCGGCCAATAGACACCACACTTACTTGCATACTTGTGACGGTTTGCGGAAAAGTGTGCCGTGTGTGGGCTGATTTTCGGTGTCAGACACGGAGCGATTTAAATCAAAAGTTTTTGATTTTTCTATGTCGGTGTCTCGATCGGTGTGATGTGTATGGGGATGTACGAGATTATTTAATTTCAGTTGCATCTTAATTATTGTTGCGTTAATTATTGGAGCGTTAAATATGTTTTTTGAATAAAATGTCGATTTGTGATTGCGAATTCAACCTCAACGTGCACATTACTCATGGTGGTCTTCATTCTTGCACGATTTTGTGTGTCGTGTTTGGGGGAATGTCACTGAGTACACACAAGTGTGGTATGGGTGTCTATGGGTCGCTTTAGACATTAAATAAAAATTCTAATCTTTAAAATAGTATAACATGATACTCAAAACCAGCACATTGGGGAGAAGGAACTAGGCAGATTTTATATCTTAAAAAGTATTAGAGTAGATATAGCTGACTTTTGAATATGGTATTAAGTGAGAAATCCAAAACATTATTATAAGTGATATAGAACATCATCAACAAAAATTAAATCCAGAACGCATCATTCATTTCAAATTTAATTAAAAATAAAACCGCAATGTTTAAATGAAATAGTCAATAAAAGTTATTATTTTCCCTGCGAGGCAAGAAAAAATTATACTTACATACAAAATTATGGCATTACTTAAAGCAGAAAAAACATCTATTTACCTTCGAACGCTTGTGAACGAAAGACTTTATCAAAGAATCAACATTCACTCCCAAGTCATAACCACCGCATTAGTTATTGTGTAGGCCCAACAAAAGGCCAATGATTCAACAAAAAAAAATTGTTTACAATGGTAACTTTCCGCCATTGATTACACTCTTACAATCCTCCTCATCATAATATTTCTGCACAACCAAGCAAAATGGATGCCGTTGTCGTCTAAGCTCCCTGGGAGCAAAATACATTTTTTTTTCTTTATTATATATTACACACACCTATACCTATTGAACAATTTTTCTTATATTGTGTAAATCTCCTGCCAAAAGCATTGGCACACTGTCACCATACCTCTGGCTCCTTTTGAATTCCTGCCACAACTGTACCGACCTGAAATATACTTTATAGCTTGGCTGTCGCTCCCCAAAACTGTGTACATTACTTCCAACTAAGCCTCAGCTCTATAAAATAGTTATACTTTTATACTCGCATACCGCTATTCCCATAGGAACTTCCGATGAAGAACTTGATACCGGCGTGAAGCTGCTCCGCAACACATCGATTTAAATCTTCGTGTGCACGGAGCGGCCATAAACTCCTTTACTTCAAATGGCACACCATTTGCGAATAAGAGCACAAGTTTTCCAATAAAAATAAAATTTATGGGTTAATACGCCGCACTGAGATATACTACCCCAAACACAAATACAGATATAGAAACAGGTACACAAGGAGAAGAATTTCTGTGAGTAAAATAAAAATTGAGGTTGCCTTCAATTTGTATCAATTGTTCGAGTTGTTATGATAAACTTCTCTTCAATGCTTATCATTATCATTATCACCTTTGGCTTAACATATTTATATCTCAAGAGTATAAATTCTACAAATCGCTTTCACTATAGGCACAGACAGCAACAATATTTGTGGTAGCGAGCTTGAGAGTTCACTCTTGTGCACCTTAATGTATGTCTATATTATGTACATATGTATGTTCCATGCACACTTGTTCTCCTTTTTACGGTTTGCCAATTAATGTGAGGACTTTAATAGCTCCGAGGCAAGCAAGGATCACACTCTAAGCAGTGCTATTTTCTCGTTATATCCGAGAAAGCACTCGTCTAGGTTCAGCTAGTGAAAATGTAAGCACAACCTTTTGTATCCTTTAAATCTAAATGTGGGGATTTGGATGGGGTGGCAAGCTGAAGACGGAAAAAAAATATTCAAAGGCTTGAATAAGGGTTCCTTGAGTGTGGTTGATTTAGGGTTGGAAAAAGAGAAGAGATTTAAGGAAATGTTAAAAATCGCTTACAAAGACTGCTTCAAGCCACATAGTTGCATAGGTGCGGTCGCATATACTCTGTCACGATTTTCTCCGAGTGTGTAAGTGCCGCAACCTGCTTAAATAGTGAAAATATTTGTTTTGGAAGAATGAGAATTGTGGCAATATAAGTCCTACAAATGCTTTAATGCATTTATGTAGTTTAAAAACATGTAAAAAATTAAGTTTGTTCATTAAATTACTTTGACACAACTACACAGAAAAATAGACCACATAAAATAGAACAAAAACAATAAGATTTCTCTATGGTTTTCATCCAAGAAGGAAACCTTATTGAAACAATCGGGTTTTCCTTATTGTTTTAAAATCTGCACTTGTAGGGTAAGTAAAATAAAACAGCTTTAGTTTGTTGCCTCCTTTTACAAATAGCATTATAATGTACTAAAAATATATTAATATCGATCAATACTAGCAATTATTATATTATATAATATTTTAAAATAATGGCAGTTATTTATTGTTTTCATAACAAAACTTGTACCGAAAATTTGTCTTTACATGAAATACAATTTAAGATGCTCCTTCTCATATTTTTTTATCTCTACAGAGTACGTGGTTTGAACAAATATTCCCATAATTGGATAACATTCTCATTATTTTTGAAAGACCAAAGCAATCTTGATATAAAACTAATTATTATAAGAACAGAAAAATAATATAAATTGAACAAAATAGCCACTCATGATCATGATGCTTTCAGAGTTCATCCAATTATCTAAACTAAAATGAAAAAATCACCCATCCTTCCTTTCAAACAAAAAAAAAAATCAATAAATTATGACATTTCAGTCTTCTGTATGAACAAACACGTTACTCCTTTTGAATCAAATGAAATTAATTTCATGACTATTGTCAAGAATTAAGTGGATCCTCCTCAATTACTGTCACTTTTGACATTTGGCGATGCCTTTAGCCCGAAAAGGGAGCAAATGGTTTTCCTGCCTACAAAACGAAACCAAGTGAAACAAAAAAAAGCAACACCAAGCTACCTCGTTCGTTTTCATTTATTCGGCAGCCATTAGAGTAAGAAGGCGAAGCAGCAAAAGCCATTAGGCGAACCCATTCATTAGTATTAATGGTAATTTGTCGAAGGCATATTGCCAGGACTTCGAAATAAACGAAGGCCAGGGCGCGGTGATGGTATAAAAGTATTATGATTGCACAGACATTCTCAGGATAAAACTAACCGAGAAATATCCTTGATGAGTCTATGTATACAGTTGTATTTTTTATTTCTTGGAGAAAGAATCCTAGCATTGTAGAAAAGACCAGCGATTGGGTGGGAAAAAACCTCTAAATTTTAGTTTGAAGATATAGAAGAAAACCACTTTGAATGAAAATGGATATTCTGGGTGGATAATGAGTTTAGAGAAAAAGGAAGCAATCAGCTGCGCCAGCCCCAGCCTTGGGGGCTAGTTCAAGTAGTAGGAGGTGGATGGCTATGTGCCGAATGCAGAATGTGGAGGTTATGGGCTTCTGACCTGAATAATTGAGAATCCCTAGCGCAAAAAATGTTTTTCGCTGACTCTCAAATTTTTAATAGATATAGTATTGTTATTCCGAAGCACAAAGAACACTGTCAGAATCACGAAGAGAGAATAAAAAGGAATGTTATAATTAATTTAGTGGTGATTTGAAATGGCGAAAAATTCTGCACTAGAGAATATTTTTCAAGTCTTTGTGGCATTTGCTTGAATACATCTATTGTGTAATATAATGGTTACCGACTGTGAAAAAAGTATATTTCAATTGTTTGTTTTTTTTTTTTTATTTTATTACAATAAATTCTTTCATAGTAACAAAAATTCCAAAATGATAGGTAGGTACCTACAAAACTGTAGCTATTCTACTTTTGTTTTTTTCAAATGATCTAATCTTAACTCAATATATTGAGAGATGTTAAAACACAATGTCTTGCAAAAGAAAGTGCTTTCAAGGAATCATGCAACTTTTCCAACACCCGGTTGCTTATTTCAGTTTAAACTTCTTATAAATACCTCTATTATACAATGTTTAACAATAACTCATTAACATTGAGGGATAAAACAATTTGAAGTTGAAACGTGCTTGTTTACAACAGGAAACCATTTAGAATTAATGTTTCATTAACTTAATAATTAATTCCTTAACTAATTAATTCCTTTAACTTATGTAGATTTTAAAATCTTAAGTTCTTAATCATTTTAAATAAAAGTTAAACCAATGTGGTGATCATTGATTTTACGTTGTTTTGCTTTCGCCTTTTCCCACAGTGTAAGAGTACATACATTTAGTCCAGTCGATGAAGGCTTCTTAAGGTTAAAAAATAGATTTTCTTCTTAAATTGAATTGTAATAAATTGAATTTGATTTTTATGATTTTATTTGTAAAATAATGTTCATTTTAATATTAATAATAATATTTAATAGATATTAATACTAAAACTGGAATAGTCAACAGTATAAGTTTTCAGTTAGTGAGACAAATTTTCAACCGATTTTCATAAAAGATACTTAAATGATTTTTTTAATAGATATATGAAGTTTTAAGATAATGTATTAAGAAAATAATTATATTCTTGTTAAAGTATTTTATGGCAGGTAAATTCCATAAAAATAAAAAAAAAATGTTACACCCTCATAGAACTTGACAAATAATTTTCCCTTTGCAATAAGGATGAAGGATCAAAATTGTATATAAATAATAATGGATGGATGGTTGTTTTTGCGCTGGAAAAGTGGCAAGGAGCGTGAAGGACAACATAACAGCGAATAAGATTGTATGTGGAATAAAATCATGTCATCAGTAACGCGCGCTAAGTGTGTGAGTCCATTTTACCAAATTTGACACAAGATCAAAAATTATCTTCTTATTTTCTATGTAAGCCGTGTTATTTTCTTCTTTCAATCATTTATAATTTTATTTTTGAACAAGGTGGGAAATTCTGGTTTTAAAGATCACATTTCTGTGCTAAGAAGCATAGTTTTTTTATTGACTTCAAGGTAGCATTTGAAGCGGACGTCCAAAAAGTTTGGTAGAATGCTCGAAAACCTTTATACCCAGTGGTACTAGTGTTATTGGGATTAAAAGTCTGAATGATTTCAAACACCGAATCAGGGTTTGAGTTGAGCCCTTTTTTGCTTGCAAGTTGCATTGAAGATCTTTCTGACTGTTTGTCTGGAGGTATCAAATATGCGTTTGCCATTATCAAGGCACTTTTCCTTGCAGATGACATATGTAGTTGTACTTGGTCCCTCTCAAAAATAAAAACTGACTCAATTTCTGATGAAAGGCTAATTTTCTTTTGTTTCATTGAAAATGTTTTTTTGATATTTCCAAATGTTAAATTATTTAGGCATGATATTGTTCAAAAAGTTAATTTATGTTATTTTAAATGAAGATTGCCCTGTCATCAAAAACTAATAAAATTTTTGTCAATAAAGTTTCCGTGAAGAAGGCACTAAATTTGTTTTATTCGAAAATCATAAGATTATTATATAATTTTATAAAATACCTAGATGATATACTTACTAATTATTTATAGTTAGATAATACTGTTACTGTATGAAGAAAGACCTCTGTTCATTTTATATTTTGAACCATTGATAAATTTTATTGAATTAAGTGCCATTTTTTTCGTGTAGTCTGGTCCCGAAAAAAAAGTCGTACATATATCAAGCTAATTACGCTACAGTTCTTTGAACTCACTGATGTTCCGTTGCATTTTTTTTTTTATTCATAGTCTAATTCCATCATAATGTCTATTGTTCAATAAAGTATTGTTATTTCAACATCACCACGCAAAAAACACCTTCACATGAAAAATTCGGAAAAAAAAATGACACAATATGTGTACACTCTATCCGCTCATCTAATTTAATTATTTCAACTAACACATCTCGACGTAATCGCACAAAAAAGCATTTCACAATTCTAATTATTCGAGGTGCATTCTCTCTAATTATAAAGATAGCTCCGAAATGGGTTTCCGCACACGTTAACCTGAATAACAGATGGCACTCAGATAAAAACGGAAAAAGCAGTACCAGCACCACCAACTTTCAATGGTTTCTTTTTTTTTCATATAAATCCCCAGTGTTTATTTTTTTCCTTTTTTTTTTGTTCTTCTAGATTTGTATCTTTTAGCGCATTGAAAAAATCTTTCATTTCCACACACTTTAATTACGTTTTTCGCACGTAACCATGCCACCTTCATTTGCCTCTTATGTGGCTACCAACAACTTAATTGTTGCCTCATTAATGCGGATGAAACATTTTCCCAACATTAGCAACTGTCCTTTCATAGTTGCAGGGAAGTATAGGGATGCTGTTTAGGAGTAGGAAATAAAACCATGAAGTCTTTCCACTCTCACACACAAAGACTTGGAGTGTTTGTGACTGAGTAAAAACGGCTCCTCTTTGAATGAATAAAATAGAAAATGAGGTTACCTATTCTGGCCGAAACACATGGTATAGGCAGCGTTTGTCGGGTGCCTGCAGGAGAGAAGAAGGCGGGGAGGTGTTTATACCTTGCATTAATGATGGTCCAGCCATGCCTTAAGGTCTAAGCCTTCTCCTCCGGAGAAAAGTCTTTATGTTGGTAGGTATTAGCTCTCAGATATTTTTATGGAAAGTGATGTCCTACATACTAGCCCTGGTTTGCATTGAATTCTTCTTTTTGAATTTAAAAAGGTATGACAGGACATCAGGACACGGCTAGAGTTTCTGCTAATATGCAAATACATAGCAACATCCAGAATGCTGTATCCGCAGTAGGGATCTTTTAGTTTTATTTAATTTAACTTTTAATGGACACGTTGGTCTCGCATCTCATTTAGGTTTTCAGAAGTAGGTGCCTACATTTTTAATGTGGCTCATGTGTGTACCCTGGTTTTTAAAAGCCATCATGCTATTGTTGTTGTTTCTTTTATGAGGAAAGTTTTTTTATTATTTTTTTATGAACTAAAAACCAGAAAGATAAACGTGCTATGCGCGTTGAAATGGTACCCAAAACGCGTGTTATCTAAACTTTTGGATACTAAAAGATTGAAATTTCCTAGAAATATGTATTTGGGAACAAAGTTTTGAAAGGGAATGAACATATTAAATGTGAAATATCCTTCCAACAACAAGAGCGATAAGCCTATTGAAAGATATCTTTTATTAAGTCATGATGGCAAATTTAAAATACAAATTAATGAGAACTAAGAAATTTGAAGGCCTTAAAATTTTACATATTTTAATGCTAATATGAACATTATGTACAAATGAATATAGTTTGAGAAATTGCGTTATAAATGACCTTATTAACTTGCATTCTGAGGCATAGATGATCAATCTAGAAGAGGGCAGTCGTGAGCCCAAATAACGAAGGTGAAAAGATTCTTTTGAAAGCAATTGAAGAAGGTTAAAGAAATCACATGTAACTCTTATAGTGACGAGTGTGAGATTTTCATTTTTCCTTTAAAATTTTCAGAAAATATGTCAAAGGTGTCTCTTAATTTACTGATTATTATTTTTAGTATGTATATAAAATTTTAGTATGTATATAAAACTTAATACAAAATCAAGGTGGTAACATCTGAGCTGAGCTTCTTATTTCCTTTTACTTTAATAAATTATATAGATGTATGCAGAAGTTACACCTGTTCAAATATTGTAAGGTCATAGCCGTATTTAGGGGGGGGGGGGTTTTGGGGGTTTAACCCCCCCCGAAATTTTTTTTTTCAGAAAATCAAAAGATATAGTATAAAAAAAATACCTATAAGTCTAATATTTGCAGTACTAAATGATTTGTTTTTGTATTTTAGTAATTTAATTACCTATCTGAAAATCTTAGGTTGGGGTCAAAATTCTGCCGGAGTCAAAATCCTGCTTTCAAAATTCTGCTTTACAAAATTCTGCTTTCAAAATTCTGCTTTTCAAAATTCTGTTTTTCAAAATTCTGCTTTTCATAATTCTGTTTTTCAAAATTCTGCAAAAAATTAAAAAATGGGTTGGAAAATGTTAAAAAGCGCGCGCTTTTTAACATTTTCCAAACCGTTCTTTAATTTTTTGCAGACTTTTGTAAAATCATCTTCTTGAAAAATTATCTGCTTATTTGATAACTTACCTACATAATTTGTTATTCTTTGAATGTATATTAATTTTCTTTTTATAAATAAATAAATTTGAAAAAATTAAGAACAGGTTTTTAATACTAAACATACAAAAAAATTTAAAATTTTTTAAAAGGAATATTTTGTATCAAACAACCGATGGGTTCCAATAAGTTATAGATTTTATTTGAAAAATATTTGCGACACTCAAATAAAAAAATTTGGGAAAGTACCAATGTTGAATTACATTAATGAGGTGTATTTTTCTTTAGTCAGCGCATATGCTATAAAAAAAAACAGAATTGGCAGAATTTTTTGTTCAAGAATAATGCTGGCAGAATTTTGAAAAGCAGAATTTTGAAAAACAGAATTTTCGTTAAAAAAGCAGAATTTTGAAAAGCAGAATTTTGAAAAGCAGAATTTTGAAGCCAGAATTTTGACCCGATCCCGAAAATCTCGCTAAAAGTCTCTACCAATTTCGTATCGTTTAAGAAGCTGTCGATGAAGTTTTTATAAGGAAAAACAACAATTTTGTGGTCAATTACAACGTTTGGTAAGGGATTTTCAAAAAACTAGTTTTTACCTCTTTGATCATTTCCTAAAGCACTATGTAAACACCTTAAAATGTTTTTTTAAGAACCCTTTAAATAACACAAGTATTTATCTACAAGGTTTTTGATGTCGAGGCTAAACTATACTTTTTCAAAGGGTTGCTGAACTCGAATCCGAAGATAAAAATATTCGATCACATCTCGTTTTTGAAATATTACCGTTAAATCTATTTAAGTCTTTCCGACATCTTATCCTTTTATTTCAGAGAGTACCTATGTAAAATTTTTCGTTATATTTTTAGCTTTCTATTTATCAAATTGTTTCAAATTAGAAAATTAGCTCATGCCAAACAACTTGGATTATTTAAAATTTTTAATTTTAAGTATTCCCGATTTAATTTAGAACTAAATTGATATAATAGAATATTTCAATTTTTTGCTACAAAATTTTAGTGGTAGAAAAATTTCATTTTTCAATGTTTTTATATATAAAATTGTGCGAAATAATTTTTTGTATAAAGCCTAATAATGGTTCAAATTTATTTCTTCAAAAAAATTTTCTTGCTCGCTAACGCTCGCAATTTATATCAAATAACTTCTCACTCCTTGTACCAATTTAAACTAGAGATGCCGCCGAATATTCGGCCATTTTATATTCGGTACATTCTTAAATTCTTCTACGGTAAGCAGAGCTATTTTAAACTTTTAACTATGAATTTCTCTCCTAAAAAATACTTAAAAAGGATATTGACAAGTTTTTCGCTCTGACACAGTTCTAATGACCATTTGCTTTAGCGGAATTAAGAATCGACTGCAGTTACATATAAGGCGTGTTTTTTCTTCAACTCAGTAGCTACTCATTTTTTTATTTTATTCGAAAAACAATAAAAACAAATACTTACTTGTGTAATTTTTATTATTGTTTTGCGAATAAAATCAAAAATGAGTAGCAACTGAGTAATAGAAAAAATACGCCTATAGTTGATAAAAAAGTTTTGTGAATCTTAAAAAAAAAATTTTTTCAGTCTGAGGTAACCCCCCCCGAAATGAAATCCTAGCTACGGCTATGTGTAAGGTCATTGCTTTATTCCATAGTTTGATTCAAACTCAATCCAAAATAGAGTCTGTGTAAGAAATAAACACAAAACAAATAGGTCGTACTAAAACAACGACCAAAATTATCGCTTTTAATACTCTCTACAGTTACAATTACAGTTGCTCAAATTTTAGAAATTATAAGATCGATTATTTTAATCCTTGTTTATTAAGTAAATAATAAAATTTATTTCATTCAATTATCTTTACAAACCTGAAGCTATCCACAAATTTATAAATGTTGAGCCGTTTATGTAACCCACCTTAAGCGTTTATATCTCAAGTTTCAGATTTTTTTACATTTTTTTTTTCATGTAGGTATGTATGACTTTTATATAATAACAATATCTATCGATTCCAGTATTAAATTTTTTTCTACCACTTTCTGTAAAGGAAATAGCTTTTTGATCTTATTCTAAATTCAGTTTACCCTACTTAAAGGATGTCGCCGGGCAACCTTTAAGAAAATATAGCTCTCAACTGGTATAACGATGAGAGTAGATGCGATCTTCTACTATAACAATGTTTAAAATTTTTGGAGCTTAAAATTGAATAGGTACATATTTTTTTTGATATTGTCAAAAGGAATGCGGGGAAATAATTTTATTCAATTATTCACACTCTTAAAACCAATATTAAATGTGAAAATCTTTAGGAGAACAGTCAGGAGCATTTCTTGAACGATGTCTAACTATCAGGCTGATTCATATTAAAACCATTTGCGTTTTTAACCTTAGGATTGATAAAAATTTCAATACCAAAAACGCTTTTTCAGTATTAAATTAAATTTCTGTAAGATATTTTTTTTAACACAGAATCGAAAATGACTATCATGTGGCAGTGTAATTTCTTTCATTTGATATGATCAGTGATTTGCAAACTATAATAAGAATAACCGATTTATTCAAATGGGTCACTGAGGCGTATGTGGAACATTTTTCTCTATTTATCAACAACTTACTATTTTCTTTTATTCAAACTAATCCTCGTGCAACAATTTAACGTTAGGTATTAGCATTTCTTCAACAACCTAAAAATATAATAACTTCATACTTCAATTCCTTTTTGTGCTGTTTTTCAACATAAATTAGAGAGGAGTTTATCTCATAAAAAAATACAGCTTAGCTAATTTTAAATAATAAACAATTGAAATTATGTAAAAAAAAAGTAATTCAAAATTTTAATAGCAAAATTTATCTCTCCTTTAAATTTAATAAAATTTTACAAAGTTTAGCTTATTTAACATAGTACAAAGTTTAATATCATCCTACGTGAATGTATGTGAACTAATAAAAAATCTTAGTTCATCAACGTCCTATACTCGAAAGATATCCGATTCCGGGTAATCAAAAACCCACACAAACGAAAATAAATAACAACATCACACAGGTTTATGGCTATGCAAAAACTTTGTGATCATATTTCACTTGACCGAGGTCCCTAGATTACAATTTATAGTCAAGATATCTCACTTTAGCATCGAGGTATATATGTATGTATGCAAACAACATCTATTCACTAGAATACAACACAGAAACAGGGTGTTTAACTACAAAACATTGCAAACACGTTGGGGTTTACTGTTTGAAGAATTAGGTTTAAGGCTTCTATAAATTAAAAAAATATTTGATACATATTTGGAATACAAGAATTCAGTTACATATTTTCCATGTTAAAGGTGTACCTATGGTTGTATTCAATGTCAAGTTATGAACTGAAAAAATAAAACATAAAATTACGATTCTAAATTATATTTGAAGCTTTTAGAATGAAAAGGGGTTAATTGAGGATATAGGTTGCAAACGATAACTTAAATTTTGGGGTTACTGCCTTTTACCTATTAGTTTAGAAGTTTGCTTTGGACCTTTTATCAAATCTCTCTCATTTTTATACAAAAAGTTATAAAACCAAAAACTTTAAACGATGATTACTTAAATCTCGAAATTTGTCACTCAACCCCTTCTCATTCTCAACGCTTCAATTATTTAAATACTATTTATCCAAAATAGAAAAAAAAAACTCAAAGCTTGTTTTCATAATCTTTTTTCTCAGGTGAGAATGGTTTGAATATGAGAATAAATTATTGGAACGTATGTTAGTACATATCTTGATGGAATAAAGATACATTTATAAATAGTTTTATAAAGCAAAGTATGAAGTGATATATTGATTATGATTACCATAATAACTTACAAAAAAACGCAATATGTATTTATTTATATTACATTAGATGAAACCAAACTTGACCTATCAAAAACAAAAGAAACAAAGCACACCCTATACAAATTTATGGCAAACTTGGAACTTGTAGCTTAAGCTCTTGAAGAGCTTTTCAGAGGTACTTTGAGCGGAATATCAATGTTGGTAAAAAAAATCCTCCTAGCCTGAACCCTCTGAACTTAAATATCCAATCTTTCTCTTGTTAATTTTCATTTAAAAACAAGTGCTCATCAAAAAATTTATACCCATACACACACGCAAGCATGCTCCCAAATAAAATGTAGTAATATGCACGATAAGGTCGCATGAACTTGTTGTTACTGTTCGAACCTTTTTCCCATATTAATATGGAAGAGTTTAATTATATTAAAACATTAAGGTACAAAACTTTCTTTTTCTACCATTGAACTATGAATATAAAATATGAGATGAAAAACTACTTCTTTGTTAATAAAAAAGAAATGCCGAGTGAATTTCTAACGGGTAGGAACGATGACACCCGCACTGATAGTGGCTTGAGCTGTATAAACCGTCAAGTTTAGACATAAAAATGATGATATCAGTCAGAATTGGCATAAAAAATCCATTATCATGATCTCGGATATCCTTCGACTTCGATATGGAAAAGTTTTAGGATTTTCCATCAATGCCAAAATTTGAAGTATAGCTATACAGAGTTACCTCGTAAATTTATCAACCTTTTGGTACATTCCCTGTATTTTAATCTTACATGAAACAAATAAATTTAAGCATGAATTTTATACAGTCGTTTTAATCAAAGCCAAAATCCAAAAAAGTGATTTAAGCCTTGACGCCATTCGATCAATTTGTACTCTCCACCTCAACAGGTGAACGGATTTTTTTTTTCAGATTTGGTACAGTTGATTTTTATTGAATTTTGTAAGTAATTTCTATCAATTATTTTGATTAAACTTTGTACAAGTAATAATCAAATTAATTGCAATAAACTGCATTTTTAGTTTTTTCTCAAAAATGTAAAATAATGGGAAAAAATGTCTTTAATTAGTTGTTCGCGTATATTGAATTTAAGGCTCAAAAGATTGTGTTCAAAACTTTTGCTCATTTATTTATTGGCATCTAATATGATTTAAATTTGTACAAACTTATGAAAAAAAAAATTATAAGAGCAAGTCCAGTCGAGCATTTTACTTTTTTAGTAATATTCTCACGTTAAAGGAGTCTGACTAACAATAAAATGTGTAAAGGTAGTTTAATCAAATATTGGTTTTTTTTTTTTTTTTCATAAAACCAATACTTTCACTGTAGACCAAATTAAAAAAAAATAATAATTGAAAACCTCTCGCAAAATAAATTCCCGGAAACTTTAAAACGAAGAAAAAGGAAACTTTTTTTTTTCAAAAGCTAATAAAGGATAATAATTTTAATTTTCATCATTCTTGCCATCCCATCGATGAAGTTATCGTTGATGTAGGCGGAACGGTAAGTGTGCGGGTCAGGCCGTGTCACGGATCGTGGACCCATTCCACTAAAATATTCCATAAACCGTCTCTCAACTCAACCAATAGTCTAATTAAAAATAAGCAAAATGAATTGAAGACATTTGTGCCCAGAAGAGTGGAGAGAAAAAACGAAAAGCCCACAGCCCTTGAAACCATAGAGATACCAGCTAAAAGTGCTGAAACGAACAATATTCAACAAAGCCCTACCCATGCCCGCTGACAATCTCTTGACAAAGGATTCTTTTTCGGTATGGCGATGGCGGAGTTGGGTTTGAAGAGGGATACATTTTTTGTTCGTGTGCCTTTCTTAGTTCGTCCTTTGATTTCTGATATCAAAACGAAACGCAAAAATTAAAAAGCTAAAGTTGAAAAATTCTGCTGATAGAAAAAGGAAAAGTACTGTTGTCGTGTGTTGAATGAGATATTTTTCCCCTCGAATTTAGATACGTTTTTGTTGTTGCTATGTTTTTGGGAAATAATTTTTATTTCTCTTCCGGCGACAAAGTCAAAGTGTTTTTTTTTTAGTTCGGTTGGATTTCGTGTCATCTTGTCTAGACTGAGATTTAAAAGCAAAAAGACCAAAAGAACGATTTTGTTTATATAATTACAACCCACTTAGCTTTTGAAGCCAAGCGAAACATTGTTGGGTAAGAAAAAATATGCATTCACAGTTCGTTGGTTTTGATGTATAAGCTAAGTGAAAAATGGTGTCATTTAAAAATTTATTTGAGTAATATATTACACGTAATATACATTTGCACTTTTTGAAATTGTATTTGAATAAAATTTAATTTACAAACAATAAGTAAAGTCAGAACATTAAAATAGAACATATTCCAGAACAATGGAAAAGGAAATGTTTAAACTTTATATAATATATACAGAATTACTCCTACAACAACATTTATTTATACTTTACCTTTTATTTAAACTTTTAATTGCACCTTACACCATATAATAAAAAGGAGCTAATTCTCTCTTCCGACACAAGATTGGAATTACATATTGATATTGCTTTGGAAATACATTTTTTTGCATTTTTGTATATATTCTTTGAAAACTTACAACAGTGGACTTCACGTACATCTCCCCAGCCCAAACCTATCGCAAAATGAAAAAAAAAAACAGAGTTTTGTACCAGCTTACAACGAAAGTTATAGCTAAGTGAAAGTACAGGGCTTGAGAAACGTTACCATTTTTCAAAATTATCCCAAAATTGGAAAAAAAATTCTACCTACCTATTTGTATAATTTTGTACAAATAGAACAAACAGTGCATTTAGACAAGTGCCAATAATTTTTGAAAAAAAAAATTATAAGCAGCATGGGAAAATTTAGGATATTTGAAAAGGGAAAAAGTGGGGTGGGTGTCAAAAATCGTTGTGTTGTGTGTTGTTGTTGTGTTTTTTATATTTATTATTATTATTAACCAATCTACGAATTTACATTCAACAGATTTTGAAACAAAAAAATTTTAATAACAATAGTCTCATAAATAGATACACATTTTACAAACTCGTATATAATATATATATAAAAAAAAAAATTTAAATAAAAATAAATTAGTTAAGCAAAGTTAATAATCGACTTTTGAATAAGCTTCTAGACATAGATATATCCAAATTAGAATAATACTCATTAAATAAGTTGCAACTTGAAGAAATCGGTTCGCGCTGTCCGTAAAGCGTATGATGAGAATCAATTGCCAGAAGCGGTCTGGGTCTTAAAGAAGTAGAAGGAGCATACAGATTGATGCAGTTAAGTAAACTCTCACAATCAATAGTTGAAGTCAAAATATCGCGAATGAACATGATACTATACATTTTTCTTCTCATATCTAGGGACTGTATTCCAAGTAATAGACATTTTGAATAATAAGAATGATGAAACCCTTCTACATTATCTTCAAAAACATTTCGAAGAGCAAATCTGAGAAATTTTTTCTGAACGTTTTCAATTCTCTTTTTATTAAATTCAGTTGTAGAGCTCCAGACAACACAGTTATATTCAAGAACAGGACGCACAATACTGCAATATAAAGATTTAATTGTATATGGATCTTTGAAGTCAAAGGAATTTCTCTTTATGAATCCAAGTAAGGAATTTGCTCTGGACACAATGGAATTAATGTGTAAATTAAATCTAAATTTCGAATCGAATATGACACCCAAATCTTTGAAATCTTCTACTATTTGTAACGGCAGATTATTGAATGAGTATCTTGGAATAATATTCAACATAGTCCTGTTGAAGGAAATACAAGCACACTTATCCATATTTAATAACAAATCGTTTGATTTGCACCAATCGACAAAAGAATTCAGATCATTTTGAAGCAAAAGACAATCATTTAAGTTAGAAATCTGAGAAAATAACTTAATATCATCAGCATACATTAAGCAATTAGAATTTTTAACCCTCTACTGCATACGAAGCCAAATATGGTTTTGTCTGTTTGTATGCACTTTTCTCTTCTCTGTCACAAAAAAATGGTAAAGATTAAATACAATCCTCTTCTTTAAGTTTCTGAGAACCCATAGAGATAGTTTTTTCGTGTGTCCGACACAAAATAAATGTGTATTTTATGATCACAGGTGAGTCGATCAGTCGTGTGCATTGAAATCGAAAATGTAGAATATATCCATACTTTAAGTGTTAATTATTGCGTTTGTTTGGAAAGTAAAGTGGAATTAAAAATTTATTTTTGATCGATTGTCTAATTGTGTATGCTATGAACCAATTTTTGTTGAAAAAAAATTATTGGCCTGGTCTTGGGAGGGCAAAAAGTACGGAAGCCATATTTGGCTTCGTATGCATTAAGGGGTTGTAAGTCTACACAATTTATTAAATTTTTTTGTTGGAAAATTTTGTTTCTTTACATTGTTATTTTGCTTGGAAGTTATGTTTTGCTTCAGAAATGGAGCCCCTTCGCCTTTAGAGACATTTTTCTCATGTTAACCATATTTCCAGCGGCGTAACCTTTAAAATTTTAGGGGGAGGGGGGCTCACCAATAATATTTTTCAATAATTTTATTACTTTATAGTTTTTGTAAGATCTGGGAGTGGGTGAAAATGTTGGAGCAAGACTAACTTCGACAGTGGAAAGAATGTGAACCAGAAGAAATGTTTAAAACGGACGAAAACAAATTGCTTTTCTCGGTTCCATGTCTTAAAATGAGCCAAATTTGAATTAATTCGTAACCTTTTGTAATACAATGTATTTTTTTTACTTTATTTTGTTTTTAAATGATAAATATTTATCTTTTGATGTTTTTAATTGTATTTTTTACATAATCTGAATAAATAAAATTTGTAAGATTTCTTACCCCTTAATGCATACGAAGCCAAATTTGGCTTATAAACAAATTTTTTAAACAAATTAATTTAAACAAATTTTTTTAATGAAAACCGTTTTGAAATAACCCAAAGAACCCATGTAAAGCATTTTTTAATTTTTTCGTCCGCTAATATTAATTCATGCAGTAGAGGGTTAAGTACATTCGGAAGATCATTAACAAAAAGTAAGAACATTAACGGTCCCAGGTGACTTCCCTCTGGAACTCCAGAGGTTACTGTAATTTCTTTTGAGAAAAAGTCTCCAATCCTTACATATTGTTTCCGTCCAAGTAAATATGATGAAAACCATTGTAGGAGCGGTCCATGGATCCCATAAGCTTTAAGTTTTTCTAAAAGAATATGTAGGTTAACTCTGCTGAAGGCTTTAACAAAGTCAGTGTAAATCACATGAACTTGTTTCCGATTATCCAGAGTGTTGATGCAAAAATTTGTGAATTCTATTAGATTAGAATTAGTAGACCTTCCTTTCCAAAAACCGTGCTGATATTTACTAACTTGATGTTTTATAACATATTTAAATTTATCTTGAACAAGACTATCTAAAAGCTTTGGAACAACTGACAATTTAGTAATGGGTCTATAATTCGAAACTAAATTTTTTGAACCAGATTTAAAAATCGGATCAATGATGGAGACTTTCCATTCATCCAGAAAAATTCCATTCGAAATAGATTCGTTAAAAATATGTAATAGCGGAACAGAAAGTGAACTTGCACAGTGACGAAAAACGATAGGAAAAAACCCCAATATATCTGCAGTTTTTTTGGGTTTAATTTTAACTAAAGCATCTACAACCTCATTTAAGTCAAAGAAAATGCTAGAACAATCAAAAACCGATGGCAAAGACTTTATATATTGATAGTTTATTGTTGCTGATGTAGAAGAGTTATAAATGCTTTCAAAAAACTGTCCAAAATAATCTACAATCATTTTCGGATCACTAGTATTATTACTTTCAAAACACATAGTTGCTGGAAATCCAGTACTATTTCGTTTAGCATTTATAAATTTCCAAAAAGATGTAGGACTTTGTTTGAGATTACTTTCAACAGAATGAATATAATTTGAATAAAGAAATTTTGACAGAAAAACAAATTCTTTCCTGAGACGAGAAAAAACTGCATAGGAATCATTGGAAGGATTCTGTTTATATTTTTTAAACGCATTATTCTTAGCATTTTTCAAATTAAGTATTCTTTTATTATACCATATTGGATGAGAGCTTACTTTACTTCTATGCTTAGGTACGCAATCATTTAAAACACTGTTAAATAAAGATTTAAAGCAACGAAATTTTTCAGATATATTTTTATCTAGAAACTCATTCAACCAATTAATATTTTTAAAACAATTGTTCATTAAAGACAAGTTATGAGAATTAAATTTGAAAATAGATTTATTATTATTGAATTTAGAAAAATTATCAAAATTATAGTTTTTAAAACAAATATCAATAGATTTATGGTGAACATAATTAGAAAGCAAAGGGGTATTCTCCATGACAGAAGATTGTAAATCCTCTGAAATAAATACCAAATCTAAATATCTTCCCAGCGAATTAGCTACGTTATTTATTTGAATAAGATTATTCGAAAACAAAGAATCAATTAATAGAACATCAACATCCGTAGGAAGAGAAAATGGAACAAAATTATGGTTATTCGTCGATGACCAAATTATATCACCACAATTAAAATCACCAATTACACAAATTTTATAATTAATATATTCTGGCATGGAGGTAACCCTATCAATATTTGACAAATGTTTTTCATAAATAAACAAAGAGCTTTTAGGTGGAATATAACTCAAAAATATGAGGAAACCGCAGCCAGTAGCATCCACACGCACACAAAGTTGATCAATTTGCAATTTATCAGCAACAACAACATCAATTTCAACAGCAACAGCTCCCAGAATACGCTTCGCAGCAATCAAAACACCCCCTCCTCTTGATTTGTTAACATCAATACGATCATGACGAAAGACGGAGAACAAAGATGTATCGAAAAACTCATCAGCATATATGCCTTCATATAACCAAGTTTCAGTAAATAGAAAAATATCATACTGACTCCGGCAAGCATCAATTGCAAAAAGCAATTCTCTTAGTTTAGAAGAAAAACCGTTCATATTTTGGTAATACATACAGATCTCTGAGTTGTTATTGTTAATGCATTGTCTTTGAGAGTACAGGTGGAGAGAATTGTTAGTGTGAGCATGTTTTATTGATGGGGAAGTGTATGTTAAATTGTTGTTGTTATAGGGTTTTTGTTTTTTGGAAAAAAATTAAAGCTTTTTACATGCACATTTACAGGCCAATTGTTTACATTTGTTGCATCAGTTTCTTTATTAGTAGGGATGCCGACTTTGAAATTAATAAATTTCAGATTCGTTATATCGGAATCTTTTTTAATAAGCTTATAGCACTGAACTTCATCAAAAGGTATATTTAATTTGTTCGATACATAATTTTTAATTGTTTGTTCAGAAGTTGAAACAGAAAACTTGGAAACATGTAACCATTTAACTGGGGGAACAACACACATATCGTCAGGCAAGTTGTCGACACCGACAGTTACAGCACGACGACTACGGTTGGTAGATACATTCTTTTTTTCGTTTTTAGTTAAATCATTTACATTGTGGTTTTCATTAGTTATCTCCGCACCGCCATTATTTTTTAAGTTAGGCAAAGCACTGGGTAGAGGGGAATCATGTGTATTAGAGGTGTTGTTGCACAATTCACTTTCATTTGAAACAAATTTGTTGTTCAAAAGCTCACTCAATTTTGCTTGAAGAGAGTCAAACTCGCACATTTTTTTTGTGAGAACATCCACCACAGAGACTAAGTCATTTACTTTAGTGAATAATTCTCTAACTGGAAATTTTGCGCAATCAGAACAATGATATGAAAAATTGGAATTAATTTTGCTAATTTCATTAAATAAGACATCCGAAACTCCGGTACAAAGTCTATGAAAAGATTTTCCGCAAAATAAACCGCACTTAATTCCCTCATCAAGTAAGGAATTTGAACATTTAGCGCACTTTAGTTTATTTGACATGATGAATATGATGAATAGACAAGAAAGCACAACCGAACAGGTTCAAGAACATCGATCAACGATATAACCTCAAAAATAGTGAAAAAATGCAAAAATACGTCTTTTTGGTTTTTATTTTTATCTTTTAGATTGATTTTAATGTGTTTTTTTTTTCAAACAAAAAAGTTTCTGAAAAAATTTTTGATTTTTGAAAAATTTGAGATACCATAGGTTAGCCTTTTATAAAAGACTATTAAAACAAACAAAACTACATTTTTATTTCAAAAAACATTAAAAAAAAAAACATTTTTTTAGATGGATTTTTTCGAAAATGACAGTAGATAATTACTTCATTTTCTGGTTTTGCTTCTGCTTTACATCTGGGTCCTTAAAACACCAATCATTATATAAACAAATAATTCTGATCATTATAAAGTGGAATCAATTTTTGCATTTTATAAACCATCTGATTTGCTTTTATGCATGTATTTATATGTATGTATTTATACTTGATTTACTCTTAATCAAAACTACCGATAAACAGTTTGTCGCAGCCAAACAAACCACACAACTCTCGGGACATACATATAACTAAACAGAATACGAACTAATTCCGCAAACAACGCCCCCACAATATCCTACAAGGCTTTTAAGTGGTTTTTAGTTGGGTGTGATAGAGTAGGCGGGTAACAGCTTTACCCATCAGATTTTGTTAAAGCTGCTTCACAAATACTGCTCAGTAAGTCCCTTTTAACTATTTCCATTGTGTAGCATAGTGGTGGTGTCATTAATGGTGATTTAATGTGGTGCATGCCGCTAATATTTGCATTCACATTGCTGCCGTTGCTTGTGATTGTGAGGGAATGCAACATTGTCAAATCGATTGATTGCTATATTTCAATCCTTGACACACAACCATCTCTGCTTAAATTTTTGAACAGAGATTGCTCTCGTTGTGGATGTCTGTACAGATATTGTTTATTTATGGCAGGGTCTAGTAGAAGAAGGGGGGAATTTGCCTATGGAAAACTGACATTTATCTCTTTCTCTACTTTTTTTGTGATACAAATGGATTGTATTTGGAATCAGCAATGATAATTATGGCGACTTTCATTCATCACTGATTTATTTATAAGTGCATGCATAAAATATTTGTATTAATTTTATTGAAGGAATATCATTTACTTTGGGGGCCGATTAATATCGCAAACAAATTGTAGTTGTTAATGGAAAATATTTCAGTACAATGTTGGTAAGTGCTCTTACATGCAATGTGTAACGTGTTGAACTTTTTTATCCGGAAAGAATAAAATAGCATTTTGAAACTGCTTTCACCATAAGGCAGCATTTTCAGGAATAAAAAGTATATTAACGAGGCAAGTGTTTGCATATATTTAACAAGATTCATGAATTAAATGTTCTGAAATATAATGTATGCTTCTGCATTAAATGATTTTTTTTCGGCTCATTATTTTTTAAATTGAAAGTAATTTGTGTATTTACTATAACTGTGTGTGTGTGTGTTGGTACCAAAATGATAGTTTTTCATGATACACATTACACAATGCTATTAATAATATTAAATTGTCAGCTGACTGCAAGATATTCTTCTGAAAAAATGTGAAATTAATATTAAAAAAGTAACTTTTTACTGTTAACAATTTTTTTTGTTAAAATGATTTAAAATTTAATTTAATATACCAGATGTAAATTTAAATCTGCCGTCATTTTTTCACTGCGCAAGATTATATTTTAAGGCAGGTTCCGGTGATGGAGACAAATATTTGCTAACTTATTCGTACCCATTTCCTATTTCTTATTATTTATATTTACACTATATTAACAAGGGTTGTAGTTTTTTTACAAAAAGTGGAAATTTATTTCCGAAATTCTCGCTCTGCTCGCCAAACTTGTAGAGAACCTCAAGTATATTTTCATTTCTATCTAGCTAAACTCTTGTGCAAACAAGCTGAATTGTGTTATGTGGAGCAGATTTCAAAGAACCATACAATTAAATTCGTTAGCGATCGAAAAATTCAACCGAGAAATTTATTTTTAATTGGTTCGGAAGTTTTATTTTTCGGATCTTTGAACATAAAATTTGCGTCAACGAACGAATTAAATTTTTTGGGAACTAAAAAATAAAATTTTAATTTACGTACAAGATCCATAAAAGATTCATTGACGAACCGATATTAGATTAAAATAAAAAGAGAATTTCCATATAATCTTAATTTATATTTTACCAATAATTTTGCTTCAAAGGTGTTTTCGATTATTTTGAAATGATTTCATTCCTGTTAAAAGAACATGGAATTCACTTTATTAATTACATTGAAAAAAAAAATTAAAAAAAAACTACGAAGCATTCGTACGCTTTTATTTTCACGTTGCACTTCTTCTTCTCTCTCTCTCTCTCTCTCTCTCTCTCTCTTTCTCTCTCTCTCTCTCTCTCTCTTTCTCTCTCTCTCTCTCTCTATGTCTCTCTCTCTATCTATCTCTCACAGTGTACTTCTTATTTCTTATTTGTCGAGGTATAATTACACTTATCTAAACCATCTTCCACCTAAGCCAGATGTTAAACTTGGAATACTTTTCCTTTTGAGCAACACTTCAAGCCACAGTCGGTTGTTGTTCAAATTTTGCTTTTTTTCTGAAAATGGTTTTTGGATCTCAAATCCAAGTTCTTATTTTTTTCCTTTAAAGAACGAGTTTAATACATATCTAGATTTTTACATTTAGGTCCCAATAATTTTTATTAAAAGTTTGAAAAAATCAATTCTAACAGCAAGTTTGTCTGCTCCTGTAGGTACTTACTTTTTTAACATTTTTATAGACAACACAGAACAAATAATTAGCATGAAAAATGAGAAGCAAATAACAATGAGTATGAGAATGAGTATTAGAAAACACCACGGCTCATATAAATTTTTCTCATAAACAAATAAAATCAGAGAGACCTAACTTTTTTACTTATATACTGCACGTTGCCAGTCTGTCGTAATAATTTTTAGTTATAAAATAACTTAAATAAGCATCGCAACTCTAAATGGCCAGATTAAACAAGAATACATTTTGTTTGTTCGTAAAGCTAACCCTCAGCCTTAGCCTCAACCTGATGCTACCCTTTTAAAAGATGCATAAAGAATATTCCTATCCCTTAGCTTTACGAAAAGCAACAATGTAGTGCATGCTTATTATTACTTTGCAACAATAGCGAAAAACTTCTCACCATTTGCATTTTTAATGAGTCAAGTGCCTTTCCTTGTTACTCTTTCATATTCTGTATCTCTTGGCATTCCTGCCTGGCTATTTTTCTTTTGTTTCTTTGTATTTATAAAGTTCATTTATATAACAAATAGCACAATGTGTTTGTGTACATAGTAAATAGGATTATGGTTGTTGTTTTTTCGTATTTTGTTGTTGTTTGATTCATTGTTGTTGTGTTTCTTCTTCCTCATAATGATATCATTAACCGTGCCCCTCTGTTCTCTTTGACCGAAAACAATGCTAAAGAGAAGTGGTAGATGATGCCGACGACGACGACGTAAATACTATTAAAATTCTTCAATTTACATCTCAACCTAAAAACACTCAGCTAATGTTGCTTTTATCTTTATTTTTGCAGCACGAGCAAAAGTGTGACAAGGGTGGTATCATCATTTGTGAGCATTCAGGCAAAGGACCATAGATAAATCAGCTGTAAGTATCTTATTAGTTAAGATTAAATGATATTATAGGGCTCTTTTTCGGGAGCAGTACGAGGACAGTGCCCTTGTTTTGGGCATTTACATCCAAATATATTTTTGTAATCCTTTTCAACCCCGGCCGGCCGGTCGGTCGGCCCGGATGGGATAGGATAGACAAAGGACGTAGACAAACATTAACTCGATGTTGAATCAGGGTTAATGGAGACTCTGGGTTCAGAACCAGATTAAAATCATTATAACAATTAAAGCTCAAGAATTGCAAAATCATTGGCAACTATATGAAAAGCTCGGTGTTTGTTTTGTACAAGAAGATTAAAGCAATAAAAAGTTATAAGCAAAGTGATAATTTTCTTCAAGATATAGGTATGGAATTAATTTATGTGAAAAGTGGTGTTTATTTGATTTTGATTGACATAATTCATTACTTTTTATAATCCAATTATTTATCTTATACAACCATCGAGCAAGGTAAATAAAAAGATAGTATTTTTGATGAATGTTTTGAAATTATTCACGACTAAAGGAACATAATTATTATTAGCCTTGTCGCTTCTGTATACTAATAACGGAGGTGTCCCAAGGTCAGCTCAGAGCGAACAGAAACCACTCATAGAGCAAAAGGGCGAATGCTGACTTGATTTCGGTGTTCAGTACACACAGAAACAGCAAAAGCTCGGCCTATCGATCCTTTTGGTTTAAAGAGTTTGTAACAAGAAGTGTTAGAAAAGTTACCACAGGGATAACTGGCTTGTGGAGGCCAAGCGTTCATAGCGAAGTCACTTTTTGATCCTTCGATGTCGGCTCTTCCTATCATTGTGAAGCAAAATTCACCAAGCGTTGGATTGTGCACCCATGCGAGGGAACGTGAGCTGGGTTTAGACCGTCGTGAGACAGGTTAGTTTTACCCTACTGATGACAAAAATTGGTGCGACATATCTTGCGTTAATTAAATCAAAAATGCATTAAATGTCAAAAAATACCCAAACTTTCAGTATTTTGTGATTTCAGCCCTATAAAAACATCTCTGTAGGCTTAAAATATTCTATATTCTATACATATTGAGTTTTTTTCTCTAATATTATTCTAAACACATTTCATTTTTCAGAATCCTAATTCGTTGTTTTTGAGTTTTTCTTCGTCAAAAGAGTGCTCGATACACATTTTGTATTTGTAAAAATGTCCAAAAGTAATTTTTTTAAATAACTCGGCAACAATTAATTTTTCGAAACAAAAATTGAGGTACAGAAAGGACTAATCTGTCCGATGAAGCTGCGCAAAAAGAGCCAAACGCTTATACTAATAATTGGCTGATTGGCCCTTTCAGCGTAAAACCCCCGATATGATCGACATATGCAAAATGTGACAGGGCTGCCAGCCGTGCATAAATATTTGTATTTAATATAAAAATCTTCCATACCAGTTGATAGGGTGTTTCAAATCAAAAATTTTACCTACAAATGAGTTTTAAATTTAAAAAAATTTGTGATCATATTGAGATCACCAAAGACACTTTCCACATTTTTTTTTATTGATTTATCTCAAACCAGAAGCTAAGAGAAAACCTAGACAAAAAAAGAACCTTGGTATCTCTATTATAAAACACATCTATATTTCAGTTAATTGATTTGTGCCTATTATCTATTGTTTGTTGTTCTCATCTTCAATAACAAATACTTCATTCATACCAACATGAAACCAATTTCAAAATTTACCAAATCATTACATATTCTTTGGTCTGAACTTATATTGAATTTCCTGAAAATCTGTCATACTTCCTCTTTCTCTCTACTGTCTACTCAGCCTCACACTATCCCTTTTAACTCAACTATTCACTATTGATGGCTCTGTTTCGCTCCGATATGCATGCATATTATGTATACTATTCACCCAAGCTAAAAACCACACAATATCCTGGTGTTCCACCGTTTTGCCATTTAAGCACGAGGATAAACAAAACTAAGGACAATATTCACTGATGCGAAATTATTTCCGGGAAATTTAGAGAGCCAAACAGAAATGAAAAAGCACCTAAACAATAACAACAATATAATGTAAGAAAACAACAAAAACAACATCATGAACAGATGGTGTTCCTGCTGCTGCTGCTTCTGTTGTTTCCATTTCGTTATTCTAGTGATGCTCCTTTGTCGCAAAATTTAGTCAGTGTTATCTCAGATGGAAATACTTAGTTGTAAACATGCTGTGTGAGTGTGACCAAAGGGAGAAAATATTCATAATACCGAATGCAGAACATAACATTATGTTGGCCAAGCCCAGACCTGCTTAACCCTGCTTAGCTTGCCAATAGTAAAAAGGACGAATCGAAACAAAAACTTTTGTCATGAATGAAATGAATCTGTTGTCGATAGGTTCATAGAGGTGACCTCGTTCGATAGATAGGTTAGCTATTTATGTATAATGTATGTATGTTTGTTTATCATGGTATTGGGGCATGGTAGGTACTTCATCTGCAGGGATGCAGAGAATTCCAGTCAGTTGACTTTTTGTATTGGTAGGTAAGTAAATCAATGCGTCATCGAAGAGAAGTGAGATAAATTGAACTTCCGGGCATAGTGGATGACAACGAAAGCAAAATAGATACACACGGCTGGTTTAGGGATGAGGTTATGATGTTCCTCACATTAAAGGGCGCCTGCTTCTCCTGTAAAAGGTAGCTCAGTAATAAAAACCAAAACAAAATTTCCAATATTACTTAAATGATACAATTAAGGTACAATACGTACTTCTAATCATTTACAGCTTTGGTGTTCCTTCAATTTATTTAATATTTTCTTATCGTAGAATTGACAGAACGGCCCTGTGTAAGACTTTTATGTTATACTGTTTGTCATATTGCTTATTTTCGTGTTCGATTGCCAGGAAATTACTTTACACGTAAAAAAAATCATTTTACAGAATCTGTATTGCACAACTTCCTTTCATTTACCTATATTATTGACAGCTAATGTTACAAAAGATAAAAAATGGAAAGTATAAATAAATTAAATAAAAAAACATAATACATAACAACTTTTTTATGAATTGGACGTGAGATTATTTTTGTTTTTATTTATTTTGCACATAAATTTTGAAAATTGAAAACTGTTAATAGAATAAAAAACTGAATTACGAACTATTTATGTTTATGTTGGTTTCATTTTAGTGAGCTTTGGATGATAAACAATTTTAAATTCATTGTTTCGCTTGTGTAATTTTTAATATTTTGCTACATTTTTTTATCATTTATTAAGAATTAATAACAAAAAAAGTAAACAAGCGTTTTTAAATTCAAACCATTAAATCATTAGACTTTTGTTAGAAATTCTTATATTATGGTGTGTGTAAAAGAATTTTTTTCTCTAAAATGAAGCTAATGATATTCGAATCTCATTACTATTCCCTAACCAAAATATACTCCATACAAATCTTACAGAAGCAAATTAAAGCTATATGAGAAGTTATATTCCAAAAGGGAATTCAATCACTATACTACTGCATTTCAAAATCGAACAAACGCTTCTGCGACGCGATTTAGTTTTTTTGCTTATAACTTTAACTTCACTTGTAGCGGAAAAATTGTGCATTTATGTGTGAATATTAAATTGCTACCTACCTTGCTTAAAAAATAGCAACGAAACTATTAGTCCGGTCAAATTAGAGGTTACATAAATTCCCAGCAAGCTGAAAATTGGTAGGATTGTTGGAAGCACCATCATAAATTAAATCTAAAAAGTCCTCATCGATCCGAGACCTGGAAAAAAATTTACTTGGGGTCAAAGGTCACAAAAATTGGTTTTTCACGATTTCCAGCAAAACAGTAAGTCTTATCAATAAACTTTAAATGCACAAATTGAAGACCAGATTCAAAAGACGATTCAAAAAGTTGAAGTTGAGTTGTAATCATCATAATCAGGCCTATTCTGAAAAAAAAAAACTCCCAACTGAAAAGTTCTTGAAATTTTACTATTTTTTAGCTTGAATTTCTTTCTTCAATGGTCAAGAATATGGGGAAAGAAAAAAAATGGAAATTTTTACCATTTTCCCGATTGGGGCCCTTCTCCCGAAACCATTTCCCTGGGAATTTTTGTAAAGAATAGATCTGAATATATAGGGTGTCCCACAGTCACCGCTTCAAACGAAAACCATGGATTCCTGAGGTCATTTTACGTCGAAAAACAAACACGGTTTTTATGATTTTTGCTCTCTTGTCGTTTAACTATGGCCTTATCTTTGCCAAACTACGTTTTATTCGAAATAATTTTTTTTTAACAACTAATCCAGAATTTATTACAGTTTTAGTTTGTCTCAAAACTTTTTTCCTGCGGACAACCGTTTCTTCACAATTTTGCATCAAACACAATTTTCTTCGTTTTTTAAGTTGTTTTTTACACTTTCATATCATTTAAGTCAAAAAAACACGTTAATGAGTATTAATTTTTTGTGCTTTTTATTAAAACCCAGTTTATTTTCATAAAAAAAATAAGTTGTATTTCATAAAAAAGGCTACTAAAAGTAATTAAAAAATATAAACAAACTGAGTGAATTGAAAAAAAAAAAATATTTTAAAATAAAGAATTAATTTAAATGAATTAAAAACTTTTTCTGAGCCTTATCTTTTTGTTCTTTTCTTAACCTCAATAGCTCAGAAAAAAGTTTTTAATTCATTTAAATTAATTCTTTATTTTAAATTATTTTTTTTTTTAATTCACTCAGTTTGTTTATATTTTTTAATTACTTTTAGTAGCCTTTTTTTATGAAATAAAAACTTTTTTTTATGAAAATAAACTGGGCTTTAATGAAAGATTCTTATTGGTTTGCCCCCACTTCCCCTACCGTTTTGAGAAAAACAAACTTTTTCGTTTTGGCCATAGGGCATATACCGTTTATTTTGGTAATCAAAAACCTTTGACTATACGAAGTTTGAAGTAATTCTCTTCAGATAAAGACATACAGAGAGAGAGATAGACAAACAGATTTGCAAGACCCACTTCATGTATATGCTTGTTGTCTCGAGTTCCAGTTTTTCTCCGAATCCTAAACTAGCAACAACTAACTAAGAAACTTTGGTTTCTTTTATTTTCTGATTTAAGAAGAAAATAAAAAAAAATAACTAAAATGATCTTGGCCCTAACTACAAATTTTTCGATTTTGATTTTTTTGCATATTTGGAGTTAGGGCATTGTCTCTAATTTATTCTCATTTATTTTTTTAGCCTAGGTCTTCAAATAAGTCAGAAAATTCAAAATGTACTTTTGATTTTTTTCATTTTTATATGCAAATTGCGATATTAGACTTAGCGTTTCCCTCTATAACTCAGAAGTAAGAAAAATTTAGTTAGGGCCTTTACGAGATTATGGGCAGTATACATCATACATATTGAGTTGTTTTTACCATAAAGAACTTTCTGCTCAAAATTTCAAATCGGCTTAAGATATGAAAGATAAGAATTTCTAAAATTGATTGATTTGTTTCAAAGATTACCCATCATCAATTTTTCAAATATTATTGCTACTTCAATTAAGAAAATAATTGATACCTACAAAATGTCCAATACATTTCTTTCCCAAACATAAACCGAAGATGCTTTCACAAACAGGAAAATATTTATTCCATAGGAAGACATTCGAAGCAACCTAGATTCTGATTATTAAAATCCCTTGGGCGCAGCATCAATTTGAAGCATACTGTCCTGATTTAATCTGAAAAAAAAAACATTGTTCAACCAAGTCCCAATATTTTAATACAAAAATTTTAAAAAAGCAACATTAGATGCGGGGCATAACAATCTTGTACACATCATAGTGGTTTGATATTCACGACATAAGGCCAGCCCAATGTCACTAAATACTCATTTCGAGTTCAAAAGCAAATTATAAGCACGTGCTACGTAAACCAGCAGCCGAAACAATGGCCGCATGTACAAAATTATTGTATTGCGTGCAGCTTCTTGCTTCCTCAATTCTAAATAGTACGTATACGCCACAGTGAACAGAGAAATACAGAAAGAGAGTACTTTTGTTGGGCCTATTGTTTCTTTTATTTCTGCTATTTAAACGTATATTTATCTTTAAATACGGAACTACGTAACAAAGAAAACAACTTAAGGCTCTTTAAACGTACGGCTTCAATGTAAGCATGGAATGCCATGTTGAAAGGGGCGGAGAAAAGATAGAGCAAAAGGAAATGTCCTTCCTAAGTCACATTAGTGTCACGAAGTTTCCCACATTCGTCTTGTTCTGTTGATATCAAACATACAAGTGTTTATATCATTAGAGGAATACGTTTTTTCTTTTCTTTTATGTTATTTTTTTTTTTTCATGTTGTAAAAAATTTCACTTCTACATATGTTTGTACATAATACAAGTAGTATGTATGTGTGTATAAAAATGTGTATTGTGTATGTAGAAACTTTTTTTTTATTTCAAATGAATAATTGCCAGAACATGACAAGAAATATTTATTTTCTTAAACCAGATTGGTGTTTATGGGATAAAACAGAAACACGTGGTGCGAATAATAATCAAGAAGTATTTGAATGTGGATTTTTTCAAAAGAAATAAAATGCTACAAAGGATAAGAAACCCAAAGATAAGGCCATTATTAATAAGTTGTATTGTATATTGGTCCTCAGTTTTCTGTATCATCTAAACGAAATGAGCTTTGAACCCTTGGTTCGTGAGAAATTTCAGCAAAAATAGAACACTAAATAAAAACATGATATAAATTATGCGTGATTCTTTTCAAAACCCACACTTAATATGCATATTTTATTCAAAAATATATATTTTTGATAAATTTAAGTTGAATGGAGTTTTTTTACCTGGAATAAACATTAACATAATTTGAGTTAAATATTTAAAAAAAATCGTATTTTATACGCTGTATGCTGAGAACTGCACACTCGGAGCATTATGTAAATGTATATAGACGAAAAGGGTCTTCATTATAATTGTCGTTAGAGTAGGGCTGCCAGACGTCCCGATTTTGCCGGGACAGTACCGACATTAAGACCCTGGCCCGATTTACAAAATGTCCCGGTTTTTGCCGACACTCCGACATTTTAATCAGTCTTTGTTCGAAACGTTTTGGGAAGAAATGATACTTCTTAATGAATCACTGATTGATGAATCAATCTTGTGGGTAACAGGATTAAGATAATTTTGTATTCAATGTCAAAAGTAGATATTTATTATACCTAAAGATCTTGATTTAAACTTCTATGTAATAGATATTAACCTTAATATGCATGAAAATGATTTGATTTTTTCCTGTTTAAATTCACATAAGCGAATTTAATAGTTTTTTATGCAAGTGAGATGTGGAACATTCACAATTTAAAATATATTGTTACTTTTTTTGCTTTATTTTTTTAGGAATTCTTACGGTCCTGAAACTGATAAGAAACATGTTTTTAAGACATTTTGTTAAGTTTTGAAATAAAAAGCACGATAACTTTTAGAAGAGTTCAGAAAATTGAAATCTGTAAATGCCAAGAGCTTAAATTTCACCATTTCAGAAAAAAAACTTTTAAAACAATTTATTTTCAACGCAGGCTTAAAGTAAAAATTAAAAAAAAAAATATAATAAAATAAAAATGACTTTAAGCCTGTATTAAAATTAAATTATTTTAAATATAAGAAAAGTGTGCATTTATTTTATGGACTAAAAGAAAATTGATGTTTATGGAAAAAAAATTCATTAAATTTTGAACAACTAAAAAACTAAGTTGCCCTTAACCGATAACTCCCTATTTATGTACATGATTTGGGTTTTTTGTCTCCAAGTTGTATAGGTAATACACTTTATTAGTTTTAAATAAAATAATAAATAGTTAAACATTTTTTTATATATAAATATTTATTTATTTTAATTTTTTATTTTAAAAATTTACAACTTTTATATTTTTTGTGACGACGACGCGTTTCGGAACTGTTACTCCATCATCAGGTCGAATACTTTTGTTGTTTAGTGTTGTTGTATTTTATCATTTGACCTGAGCTTTTTTAAATCTTCTGTTGTTGTTGTTGGTGAAAGTTTAGTTGTTCTTGTTTAGAGTTTTTATAGTAGGTAATGTAGTTTTCTTTTTCTTTAGTTCTAATTTGTTGTTGTTTATTGTTTTGGTTGATTTTATTTTATTTTAAGCTTTTGTATAATTATAATGTTGTTTTCTTTTTTTTTTTTATTGTTTATGTTTAAATGAAACAGCAATAAAATTTAAACATAAACAATAAAAAGAAAAAAGAAAACAACATCATAATTATACAAAAGCTTAAAATAAAATAAAATCAACCAAAACAATAAACAACAACAAAATAGAACTAAAGAAAAAGAAAACTACATTCACCCAGAGAAAAGTCGGTGTAAAATTAGCCTATTTCGGGGGCTAACTCTGCTTAGGACTAAGGCAATTTTGGGGTAGCTTAGTCCTAGGCTAATTCTGCCTATTTTCCTAAGGCAAATCGAAAATTTTCAAATTTACCTAAATCCTAACATAAAATTTACCTATCTTACCTATTTCCTAAGGTGATTTAAAATTTCCCCTCCGAAGTTTTACCTATTTCCTAAGGTGAATTAGCTTAGTCCTAGGTTGATTTTACGTATTTTCTAAGGTGATTTAGCTTAGGCCTAGGCAGATTTTACCTAGTTTCTAAGGTGATTTAGCTTAGGCCTAGGCAGATTTTACCTAGTTTCTAAGGTGATTTAGCTTAGGCCTAGGCAGATTTTACCTATTTCCTAAGGTGAATTACATATTCCGAATTCAATTTTACCTATTTCCTAAGGTGAATTACCTTAGTCCTAGGCTGATTTTACCTAGTTTCTAAGGTGATTTAGCTTAGGCCTAGGCAGATTTTACCTAGTTTCTAGGGTGATTTAGCTTATTCCTAGGCAGATTTTACCTAGTTTCTAAGGTGATTTAGCTTATTCCTAGGCAGATTTTACCTATTTCCTAAGGTGAATTACATTTTCGGAATTCAATTTTACCTATTTCCTAAGGTGAATTACCTTAGTCCTAGGCTGATTTTACCTAGTTTCTAAGGTGATTTAGCTTAGGCCTAGGCAGATTTTACCTAGTTTCTAGGGTGATTTAGCTTATTCCTAGGCAGATTTTACCTAGTTTCTAAGGTGATTTAGCTTATTCCTAGGCAGATTTTACCTATTTCCTAAGGTGAATTACATTTTCGGAATTCAATTTTACCTATTTCCTAAGGTGAATTACCTTAGTCCTAGGCTGATTTTACCTAGTTTCTAAGGTGATTTAGCTTAGGCCTAGGCAGATTTTACCTAGTTTCTAGGTTGATTTAGCTTATTCCTAGGCAGATTTTACCTAGTTTCTAAGGTGATTTAGCTTATTCCTAGGCAGATTTTACCTATTTCCTAAGGTGAATTAGCTTATTCCTAGGCTAATTTTACCTATTTCCTAAGGTGAATTACCTTATTCCTAGGCAGATTTTACCTTATTCCTAGGTAATTTTTACCTATTTCCTTAGGTGAATTACCTTATTCCTAGGCAGATTTTACCTATTTCCTAAGGTGAATTACCTTATTCCTAGGCAGATTTTACCTTATTCCTAGGTAATTTTTACCTATTTCCTAAGGTGAATTACCTTATTCCTAGGCAGATTTTACCTTATTCCTAGGTAATCTTTACCTATTTCCTTAGGTGAATTACCTTATTCCTAGGTAATTTTTACCTATTTCCTTAGGTGAATCCATAGCTGAAAAAAATCCTTTTTGAAAAAAAGAAAAAAATCATGTAATTTTATAATTATAAATATAATTTATTTTCGTTTTGTTTGTTTAAACATAAATTACTCTTAGATTAAATATAAATTACTCTTAGATTTTTTAATGGAAGAACATGCTTTCTTTTTACAAACTCACTTCAGCAATACATTAAATACAGTACTGGACAAAATAAAATACGCACTATCCGAACTTTCACATTTATGCTATTCTCGCTCCCCAAGTTATCAATAAAATAATCTAAAGTAGTGATTAAGAAAGTCTAATACTATCCTTATACGGTTCTGTCGAAATAATGTAAAAAATGCTTGAAACGAGAGAGAAAATAATTTAAGTTCTTAATTTAAGTTCTCACTAAAGATTATTTTATTGATAACTTGGGGAGCGAGAATAGCATAAATGTGAAAGTTCGGATAGTGCGTATTTTATTTTGTCCAGTACTGTATATGTAGAACATGGACTGTACAAAATAATACATTGATATAATTTAATTAATTAATGCATTTATATCATTTAGTAAAGTTGAAACAGAAGGTATTTTTTTACCGTCTTGAATATTAAAGAAAAACATTTGTATAAAAACCCATACCGAAAAACACTGTGGAGGGTATTGAATATTTAATACATAAACGAGCTTTAAATAAAAAATAATGCAGTCCAAATAAGTATCTAATTTAAACATAATATTGTCCAAGGACACATAAAAATTATTATAATGAAATCTCTCACCAACAACAATTATTAGGGGCTGAAGTTTTGTTTTCGATTTTAAACATTCCTCCCTTTTTATTTTTAGCATAGGTTCGACCTGGCCTGCACATTCCACTTCCAGAGTGAAAGATGATTTTGAATCTTCAATTGTAAATTTCTTCAATTTACCATTAAACTGCTGCGATGATGGAGGCAACACTCCATGTAACAGAGTTGCATAGCCAATATTGACGTTATCTGAAAATAAATTAATACGTCATAAGTAAAAAATAATTAAAAAATTAAAATAAAACAGAATTTAAAAAAAAAGAGTTTAAATAAAAACAAGGTTCTACCTATGTCAAGGTCGTCAATATTCTCCCTGAATTCATTGAGGAATGATTTAAGAGCGCTGCACTTGATCCTCGCTGTGAACAATTCTAGGGCTATTTTCGAAAATTGTTCCCATTTGGTGAAGTCGAACCCATTATTCGGTTTTATAAAATTGTAATCCATGGCAATCTGTTAATAGACAGAATAAAACATACTATTATGTAGAAGATTATAGATATTGTGTACATCAATGTAATTAATTAAAGTTGAAGAAATTTTTTAGTGATATAAAATATATACACAGTTTATATAACTGAAAATACTCTTTTATCCTAATTTAATTGGCTTATATCAAAAATGGTTACATCAGAAAGCGTCGAGCGCTTTAACAAAATGCGCTCTACGCTTTTTGATCTTATAAAAACCTATTAAAAACGAATGTTCTTACCAGTTCTGGCGCTCGTGAATATTTGTAAAGCGGCCACTCCTGAAGGACTGTGTGGAGGTCAATGTCAGAGCTTTGGGAAATCATATCCCTCCTGAATGGCATAGTTTGTTTCCATTGTTTAGTAACTGTTTCCCAGTCCCGGTTTTGTTTCAGCTCGTCGCAAACCCTTTGCATCTCGGTCTCGTTTATTGGTTCTTCATCACAATCCTCTTTGGAATTATCTTCCACTTCTGCCAGTTTAACTTTCTTTGATGACGTGGGATCAGTTTTATAGAGCTGCTTTAGAGATCTTCGTTGTCCTCTATATCGGTCGTACAGTTTACCCTTGGGGGGGATTTTGTTAAACCCTCGAACAAAGTACGAACCCTGTAATTAAAGTTTATAATATAAAGCGAATTTAGTTTGAACCCCCAAAAAACCAACCAAGTTTTCTGTAGGAAAAATTTTTACGATTTCCTCTGCCAAGATTTCACACCTCTTAACCGTCATTTTCTTTTTATTTTCAGTAAAATATTGGACAATTTTGTGGACCAAATTTGTTCGATCCTCTGGAGTCAAACAATTTTTGAGGCGATAGGATTCTAAAATTGCTCTGCCCTGTTCTGTTTTCTTCAAAATTTCTAGTACAGTTACCTAAAATTAAATAATCGATTTTTCACTCATTACTACTAAAGTTTCATATTCGATTTTAAAACATTTTTTCTTTTCCTTTGCAGGATGGGTTATATTTGGCTGGCGCTTCGAAAGTGAAAAATCTTTTTTGAACAGTCAGTTTTTTAAATGCTTTGATGATGAAGGATTTCATACAATCAAATTGCATTCAAAAAAAATTTTTTCAAATAGAGTTACTGATAACGTAAATCATTTAAAGTACTAATGAATTTAAAAAAGGAATTTTGTACCGTCTTGAATATTGAAGAAAAAATGTTTTTGAATAAGAATACGTGGCATAAAATAAACACTGTGGAGGGTATTGAATATTTAATACATATACAAGCTTTAAATAAAAATTAATACAGTCTAAATATGTATTTAATTTAAATTTAATATTGTCCAAGGATACCATTCCTCCCGTTTTATTCTAAGCAAAGGTTCAATCTGGCTTGCATATTCCACTTCCAGAGTGAAAGAAGATCTTGAATCTTCAATTGTGAATTTCTTCAATTTACCATTGATATGATTTAATTAATTAATGCATTGATATCATTTAATAAAGTGGAAACAGAAGGTATTTTTTTACCGTCTTGAATATTAAAGAAAAATATTTGTATAAAAACCCATACCGAAAAACACTGTGGAAGGTATTGAATATTTTTAATACATAAACAAGCTTTAAATAAAAAATATTACCATTCCTCCCGTTTTATTCTAAGCAAAGGTTCAATCTGGCTTGCATATTCCACTTCCAGAGTGAAAGAAGATCTTGAATCTTCAATTGTGAATTTCTTCAATTTACCATTGATATGATTTAATTAATTAATGCATTGATATCATTTAATAAAGTGGAAACAGAAGGTATTTTTTTACCGTCTTGAATATTAAAGAAAAATATTTGTATAAAAACCCATACCGAAAAACACTGTGGAAGGTATTGAATATTTTTAATACATAAACAAGCTTTAAATAAAAAATAATGCAGTCCAAATAAGTATCTAATTTAAACATAATATTGTCCAAGGACACATAAAAATTATTATAATGAAATCTCTCACCAACAACAATTATTAGGGGCTGAAGTTTTGTTTTCGATTTTAAACATTCCTCCCTTTTTATTTTTAGCATAGGTTCGACCTGGCCTGCATATTCCACTTCCAGAGTGAAAGAAGATCTTGAATCTTCAATTGTAAATTTCTTCAATTTACCATTAAACTGCTGCGATGATGGAGGCAACACTCCATGTAACAGAGTTGCATAGCCAATATTTAAATTATTTTCTAAATAAAATCCCTGGAAACCCTAGAAAGATAATCTCCGTTCTCTGAGACATATAAAAATGTGATTATCATTCTAGGTTTAAAAAAAAAAATGTTCGTTCTGATCTCTTTTGTATCTATTAAATGAGTGCAAGATGTCATAATTTGAATATCCTAGTCTATTTATTAAAATATTAAACAATTATATCTATATGTATTAAAATAAATTAAATTTTTTTTTTTTTTTGCCATCTATATTATATACCTGGTACCTTACATCAGAATCCGATGAACTACTTGTTGGCGATGGACTACTCAAAGTGTTAACCCACGATTCTACTGAGTGTTGATTGGTCAATTTATTAACGGGCCTCGGACTCACAGTAAAAACTCCCTGTTTAAAAAAGAAAAATTAAACTGAATGCATATTTGGAAAAGTAAGTTTTGCTTACATTTTCGTTTTGCCAAATTCCTAATTTAGACTCGAAGATCATTTTTGTGTTGAAGTCTGGGAATTCCAAGAATATTTGGTCGATATGTCTTTCCTTCATGCATTTCAACCCCTCAATGTTGATTTTCTTGTCTGTCAAATACAAGTATTTTGGGTTAGATTTCTAATAGCCTGTTTCGACCAGAGCAAATGATTTCTATAAAATGAGTTTCCAAATGAGATAATTTACTTTAAAAAAATTTAACATCCGAAATGAGATCATTTCGTCGCCGTTCAATGAAAACTCCCTAAGTAACTTTCGATTTTTATTAAATTTTTCAAGTTAACCAATAACGGAAGCTTAATTTTTCAATTCTATAAAAAAAATTATTTTACCAAAATGCAAAGAAACACTCAGCTTAAATCATTTTTGGATCTTTAATATTGGATAACCAATTTCTAATGCAATTTCTCCATAAACGAAAAATGGACTTAGGGAGTTTTCATTGAACGGCGACGATTTGCGAAATTATCCCTTTTCAGCTCAAGTCGAAACAGGCTATAAAATAAAAAAAGAGATTTAACCTTTAAGAAATTTGTAAAGTTGGTCATAGAGTTCCCACGACATGAGTAGATTGGCTAATTCTAAGTCATCATCGTTTGTTTCAGCGTCTTTTTGAGGAATGATATTTTGAACTGTAACTTCAACCCTGTTTAATTGGTTTGGATCATTGGGATTGACTAATGATAATTCGCCTTTTTCGTTCATATAAATTATTGAACTTTGTTCAGATTGAAGATTCACTTCGACGTCACTTCCATCAACAAGTTCACTACTTGGTAATTCAGCATCCATTTTGAAGTCGTTGTTTTCTATGAAAAAAAGTGTTTTTTGCGAATGAATTCACCAGCATAAAGAATCTTATGAGAATGGACCGGTGGTCCATCAAATGCTGTAATTGATTTTAATATAAATTTTTCTTCTTTTGGCTTAATTTTTTCAAATGACATATAATGATCGTTAAATATTGTTGGTATTTCCTGGCAAAGCATGTATATTTTTCTATTTGCATCTAAAATGATTATACGTGTAATTATAAAAAAAATCACATTTAAATTATTGGTTATTGATAAGTAAGAACCCTTTTTATAGACTGTTCCTAGATATTCAATTTTTTCGAAATGTTTTGAATTCAGATTTAATATATCGAAACTTAGGTCGGATATATTTTCAGCAACAGAAGATATTTCATCATGATGGGAGAATTGAAGAAAATCGTCCCTGGGTTTAGTAATTTGGTAAGCGAACTTGAATTGGAATTTCGTTGCAATTGAAAGTAAAATATTTTTACGGCTGGATGTAACTCTACTGTATGATTTTAGTTCTTGATGTTTTGCTTCAAATAAAAATGACCAATAAAATTTTGGAAGTCCTGAATATCGTATAATTCGAGGATAATGGATAAGATTGTGATGTTTAGGTTTTAAAGTATCGCCAAATAAATTTTGATATAACTCATTGTGTTTTTCAATTAGATGTTCAAGTTCATCTAATTTGCTGTCATTACACTGTGGTAAAAGCAATATATCAATCATTTTTATAAAAATAAATGTCCACATCTCTCTTGCTGAAGCATTCAGTCTTTTTCTTTTCAAATGTTGAACAGTAATATCCTTAAAGACATTCCCTTTCTCAGTATCTCCATAGGAAAATGCTAACTTATATTCATTAAGTTCAGCTAACGTAAATACTTTGTTTTTTATATAATGTTGTATTACATGTGTCAGATTATAATGCGCAACGCCCTCAAAAATATCATGCATAAGATCAACGGAAAAATTAGTTACAACATGAAAAGAAGGAATTTTATTCAAAATTGAGTTTTTGTAAACTCCTGTAGATGAAAAGTCTTTAGATAAATTCTCATCATAATTTTCCTCAGTTCTAATCAATGTTGAATCTTCCTTGCACATAACTTTAGTCGATGCAATTGGCGCTATACAGAACCTACAGTAGTAGTTAGAAGAGAAAGATTTACTAAATTCAAGAATCTGGTTAAGTCCCAAATTATCTCCCAAAATTAGGCCCATTACTAAGCAAATTGTTGTTTTCTGGCCATTAAGAATTAGGTCAATTCCTTCAATTTCTAGAGAAATAATTTCTTGAACAAGGTTATAAATTGTCAAATCATTTCCGTATGTTTTGATATCATGAGCCTTAATCAAGCCAGCCAGATAAATGTCACTGACTTTAAAATAATTTTCGAATATAGGAATGGAAAAGTATATTCCTGTTAATTTATGAACTCCACTATGAGCTCCAAGTGGATTATTTACTTCGAAATCGTCTGTGAACAGATAATATGGTACCAACTTCTTATTTTCATACATTGCTTTTTTTTGTTTCCATAATTCTCCGTTTATAAAATTTCTTATATTCGATGGCTTGCTATGTTCATCCAAAAAAGTTGTAAGTACTTCTTGATTTTCTGGTTTTTCAAAAATTTTTCGGAATTCAAATTTTAGGTCCATAAGAATACCCTTCTCTACTTTTTCCTCTAAAATGCTCTGCCCGTTTTTCATAACATGAGAAATTTCTCTGTTAATGTCAAATTCTTTTGGTTTTTTAAATAAATCTCGATTTTCTAAGAACTTTTCAAGCTTATACTCAGTATTTAATTCATTAATAACTTTTCTATATTCTTTAACAACATTCTCTATTTTTTTTTTATCTTCCTCACACATTTCAATGGCAAGCACTATATCTAGCAATGGTGATATAATAAAATTCTCAGCAGCTTTTTGTATGGTAAATGCATCTTTTCTAGAAAAATTATTGTTATTGTATTGACTTAGAACGAATTGAAGTATGCTGTTTTCTATAATGCTTTGTAAAGGCGCTTGAATTTTTTCTGCACTGCCATTTGATACTGGTAGTTCTTGTTCATTTGATGAATAAGGATTATTTTGTATCATGTTTTCAAAAATACTAGAAGAATTGCCAGCTTTTGTGCTTAAATTATCATGCGTAGAGTTCATATTTAGTGGTGGTTCGATTTCAATTGTATCTAAGTTCCTCAAATGGGTGCTTAAATGTTTTTTATATGAAGGTAATCCATTAAATATTTGTTGACATGATTTTTCAAAGCATTTCAAATTGCTTTTTTTATCACAACCATGTAGAATTTTCAAATGCATGAATAATTTTTTTAAGCAATTAAATTCTTCTGAGCAGATAACGCAATGCATTTTCAGCTTGTTGACTGTAATATGAATAAGAATAGTTTTTGTTTTTTATTTCGGAACTAAATCTATTTAGTATATAAAGTTTTCAAACTTGGCTCAGTAGCTGCTGATTAGAAGTGAGAAAGTTTTTTACTTTAAAATTGTTTCAAATCAAAATTTATCAAGCTTATGTTTGTAATTTTAAATTAAACAAAAAAAAAACGATTGCGATTAAAGTTAAAGATAAAATTGTAGATTGCAAATTCAACTAAGTTTTGTTAAATGTGTTTTTAATTCGTACGAATAAACGTTTTTTTCATATAAGCATTATTTTCTGATATATCAGGGGTTAGAGATACAAATTTAGATATGAAATTCAAAACATTATGTATAATGGGGTTGGATTTTGTTAAGGTGCAAAGCAATCAGCTAACAAAACTTAAAAAAGCAATAAAAACTTTCTGTGGACATATTCTTCTATATCACTAGTACTCAAATACCTAATCATTGATTGAAAATCATACCTTTTTCTTTAACTCCTGACCAATCTTGTTGAAGTTCTTTGGGTATTGTTTTGGGTCTTATTTTTCGTCAAGTAATGGTGATTTTTAAACAGTTGATCGGCTTTAATGTAAAATATAGAGTCAATGGGTGGCTACCTATGGAAACGATTTTTGCTACCAAATTAAATTTGAGTTTTTTCTAAGGTTTTTCTTTGTAACTAATGAAAAACAAGCGTAGCGAGCTTGAAAAAGTTAGCCAGAAACGCCTTTAATTCAAACATATAAGTATATAGATTCAAGATTCTATTTAAATAAGGTATCAGTATGTCTTTTTTGAGTTTTTGCTTAGTTTGTATTAATTGAAATATAGTTTTATGTTTTCTTCAAAGTTTCTTTAAAAGTATATAGATTCAAGATTCAATATAATAATGTAAAATGAGTTTGGACTTTGTGAAGCTGCTGAGTTATCAGCTCCCAAAAGTAAAAAAAAAACAATTAAAATTTTTCGGTGGACAAATTCTTATGACATTTCCGTGGGTACAAAGGGGTTTTCAGTACTGATCGGTTTATTTTTATAGAAATGATTTGCTCTAGCTTTATGTTTTGATGCTCAATGAAAGAGAATAAAGAGTTTATTGTTCAAAACCCGAAGATTACAGCTTTTTGATTTAATCCCTTTGTACCCGGTGGCATAAATATATGGCTAGTACTAAAAATCTAATCATTGATTGAAAATCATACCTTTTTCTTTAACTCCTGACCAATGGTGTTGAAGTTTTTTGATTTTCTTCTATCAGCTCTTGTTTTGGGTCTTATTCTACCTCAAGGAATGGTGATTTTTTAATTGTTGATCGGCTTTAATGAGTCTATATGTAAAGTATAGAGAAACAATTTTAATAGAGATAAGAAAAAAATTAGTATTTTAAAATTTAACAAAATGAACCACTTAAGTAAGTATAACTGGGTCAAATTGGTCTTCGAATTGAGTCAATGGGTGGCTACCTATGGAAACGATTTTTGCTACCAAATAAAATTTGATTATTTTCTAAAGTTTTTGTCTTTAACTAATGGAAAACAAGCGTAGCGAGCTTGAAAAAGTTAGCCAGAAACGCATTGAATTCAAACATATAAGTATATAGATTCAAGATTCAATATAATAATGTAAAATGAGTTTGGACTTTGTATTTTTCGGTGGACAAATTCTTATGACTTTTCCGCTGGGTACAAAGGGGTTTTCAGTACTGATCGGTTTACTTTTATAGAAATGATTTGCTCTAGCTTTATGTTTTTGATGTCCAATGAAAGAGAATAAAGAGTTTATTGCTCAAAACCCGATGATTACAACTTTGTGATTTAATCCCTTTGTACCCGGCGGTATAGATATATCGCTGGCCGAGAATTATAAGGTTGTATGTTTTTTTGGAAACCCCTGCAGACATACAACCCTATAACTCTCAGCCAGCGATATGTCTAGTACTTGAATACCTAATCATTACTTGAAATTTGAAAATCATACCTTTTTCTTTAACTCCTTGTTGTAGTTTTTTCACGATTCTTCTATTAGCTCTTGTTTTGGGTCTTATTTTACGTCAAGGATTGGTGATTTTTGATCGGCTTTAATGAGTCTATATGTAAGAGAAACAATTTTAATAGATTAAGAAAAAAATAAGTTTTTTTTAAATTGAACAAAATGAACCACGTTAGTAAGTAACTTGGTCAAATTGGTTTTTGCCTGTAACTAATGGAAAACAAGCGAAACGAGCTTGAAAAAGTTAGCCAGAAATGCATTGAATTTAAACATATAAGTATGTATAGATTCAAGATTCAATATAATCATGTAAAATGCCTTTGGCATTTGTGAAGCTGCACTGCAAACCACTCACTAAAAAATGGAAAACTAAAACTTTCTGTGGGCATAAAATTATAATTGCCTGGTACTTAAATGACAAAATATTGATAATTATGTAAAAAGCATACCTTTTTCTTTTCGTTTTGTTAAAATTTTCAAGCGTGGCCACTTGATTTTTTGGTTAGTTTTTTTTTTCGATTTCGTTTTATCTAGATAAGGTATCAGTATGTCTTTTTTGGAAAACAAAAACTTTCTGTGGGCATGAAATTATAAATGCCTAGTACTTAAATGGCAAAATAATGATAATTATGTAAAAAGCATACCTTTTTCTTTTCGTTTTGTTAAAATTTTCAAGCGTGGCTTCTTGATTTTTTGGTTAGTTTTTTTTCGATTTCGTTTTATTTGAATAAAGTTCTGTATGTCTTTTTTTTCAGTTTTTGCTTAGTTTGTATTAATTGAAATATAGTTCTATGTGTTCTTCAAGTTTTTTTTTTTTGTATTTTAAATGCATTTAAAGTTTATTTCACTCACCTTAAGGTTTTCACCCACAATTAAAATTTGGCTTTGGCTTTTTGAGTTGTAAACGTCAAACTAAATGAAAAGTTGAACTCTTTAAAAATGAATGCGTTCAGCTAATTACTCGTTAATAAATCTGTAGCTAGCTAAGTGGTAGTGGGGCCTTAAAGAGTATATAGTATGAATTTTTTGTTCGTATTTCAATGCCTTGAACTAACAATTAATTTATTTCGTGGAAAAATGAGAAAACAAATATTTTAAAAGATAGCAATAGCTTTTGTTTGTAAGTAAAATTATGAGTTCAAACAAACTTGGTTGCTTTTGTTTCATTGTATTCCTTAGCTATTCGTTTTTTTTCATTTGATATTGATATACAAATTTTAAAACTATTTGTTAATCTTTCAATTGAAAGTATTTTAAAAGTTCTTGATACTAATTTAACTGAAAATAAGGTATTCGTTAATTTTTTGACAATATTTTAAAACTTTTTGATACCAAAGGAACTTAAAATAAAGCATTTCGACGGTTAAACTTCATAACCTCGTAAGTCGTTTTTGCAAGTTTTTCAGAAATAAAAAAACAATATGTTGTGTTTTTGTATGGGATCTATCAATACGACCTTTTGAGTTTCGTCATTCCTAAAAAATGTTCAAAACAACATTGTTGAACTGAATATACCAAAAGATAGCTCTGAATTTTCTGAATTGTTTGGATTAACATTTTTTTTCGAATTTTTCGACTTACGATGTTATGAAGTTTAACCGTCGATTTGTTAGTTTTTATTTTATTGTATTTTGAAGCTTTTCGTTATTTTTTTAGAATTTTGTTATGGAAAGTGACTCAAGTATGAACGCGCCAATGGAAAACGTGAAACAAATTGAACGGATTCAATTAGGGGTTTTTCTTTTTTAGTTGAGATGAACAGAGTCTGAACTGAACGTGTTCTGAGGGTTCTGAATAAATATTGAAACAGATTTGAGATCAAAAAAGATACACATTTTGAAGCTCTGAACAAAAAAGAAATAAGATTTTTTTTTTTTTGACAGTTGTTCAGAACTAAAAAAGAAAAACCCCTATTATCTAAAGAATTATCAAATGTTTCCATCAGCACCGATAAAAATTTTGTATCAGAATACAAAATTAAAATAATTAAATTAATATAAAATTATCAAATATCTATCTGTCTTATTGTCATCAACAATAGACCAGCATCAGCAAATTTATAGCACTGCGACCGAATGACGCTGTGTTTGCTTTGCTGGTGGTGATCCATTCTGTGTTGAAGAATTGGAATACACATGGCGGGCGCTGTTGCTGAGTGTAAATTTTTTTCACGTAGAAGGGGTTTCAATTTACTTGGCGGGCATAACTGAATATAAAAGGATGAAGGTGGCTGGAGAAGCCCAAATCCACAATGAAGCACCACCCCACCGAACGGCGGCGGCGGCCGCTCCGCTTTAAAGCAATATTCAAAGTAATAATTTTAAATCACAGAATTATCTTTATGGACAGAAGCAAAGATCAAATAAAAAAGGAAACTTGCCCAAAATAAAACTTATTTTGTAAGATTAATTTAATTTAATGGAGTAGTTCACACGATTTGTATTATTAAATAAATAAAAAAGAAATGTTGAATAAGTACTTTACTACGAGTGAAATAAAAATGCAAATATATAATGATAAAATTGTATAAAAAAGATTGTTGCTTTACTTACTTACTTACTTTGATATATTTTCCAAAACGCTTGTTTTAATTAACTGGTTCACAGTATTTATGTCTTCTTTTCTTTGTTTTTCCTTGGTTATTGATATTATAATTCACTTTTTAAAACAATTTTTACACGTTAAATATTTCTTAGCACTAAATTGAACTGCACGCCATGAATTTACGAAGTGAATGATGTTCAAGCACGCTTTCTAACGGGATCTGAGAACGAATTTACCTTAGGCCTAAGGCAATTCCAAAAATCTAACACAAAATCACCTTAGGCCCTAGGTAAAAAGCGAAAATTTACCTTAGGACTAAGGCAATTCTAACAAAACTAACACAAAATCACCTTAGTTCTAAGGTGATTTGATGGCGTCACTAAAAAATTAGCTTAGGCCTAAGGTAAATTCAGCTTAGAACCTAGGTAAATTTAGCTTAGATCTAGGTAAATTTATGTTAGATCCTAAGGTAAAATTGGCTTAGGCCTAGGTAAAATTAGCTTGGGTAAAAATTATAACTAATAATTTTGGAGGGAAAACAAGACATGAGCGTATCTTTAAGGGGCATTTTGGGTATAAAGTGAAGAAGAATAAAAGCAAGTGAAGCAGGGTAACAAATGCAGGGTAACAAAGGGTAACAAATGCTTTTTCAAAAAAAGCAAAAATAGAAAAGATATGACGAAAAAAGTAAAAAATTCATGTCTTTTTGTTTGCGAGATAGAAAATAGAAAAGATATGACGAAAAAAGCAAAATTTCATGTCTTTTTGTTTGAGAGATGTTTTTTTTTCACAAAAGTCGCTATAACTTCTAAACGAAAGCGAAAATCAAAAAAACTTATTTAATATATTCTGTCGGAAATCAAAAAATCTACAACTTTTATATCTGACAATTTTTCAAAAAAAGCAAAAATAGAAAAGATATGACGAAAAAAGCAAAATTTCATGTCTTTTTGTTTGAGAGATGTTTTTTTCACAAAAGTCGCTATAACTTCTAAACGAAAGCGAAAATCAAAAAAACTTATTTAATATATTCTGTCGGAAATCAAAAAATCTACAACTTTTATATCTGACAATTTTTCAAAAAAAGCAAAAATAGAAAAGATATGACGAAAAAAGCAAAATTTCATGTCTTTTTGTTTGAGAGATGTTTTTTTCACAAAAGTCGCTATAACTTCTAAACGAAAGCGAAAATCAAAAAAACTTATTTAATATATTCTGTCGGAAATCAAAAAATCTACAACTTTTGTATCTGACAATTTTTCAAAAAAAGCAAAAATAGAAAAGATATGACGAAAAAAGCAAAATTTCATGTCTTTTTGTTTGAGAGATGTTTTTTTTTCACAAAAGTCGCTATAACTTCTAAACGAAAGCGAAAATCAAAAAAACTTATTTAATATATTCTGTCGGAAATCAAAAAATCTACAACTTTTATATCTGACAATTTTTCAAAAAAAGCAAAAATAGAAAAGATATGACGAAAAAAGTAAAAATTTCATGTCTTTGAGAGATGTTTTTTTTCACAAAAGTCGCTATAACTTCTAAACGAAAGCGAAAATCAAAAAAACTTATTTAATATATTCTGTCGGAAATCAAAAAATCTACAACTTTTATATCTGACAATTTTTCAAAAGAAGCAAAAATAGAAAAGATATGACGAAAAAAGTAAAAATTTCATGTCTTTTTGTTTGAGAGATGTTTTTTTTTCACAAAAGTCGCTATAACTTCTAAACGAAAGCGAAAATCAAAAAAACTTTTTTAATATATTCTGTCGGAAATCAAAAAATCTACAACTTTTATATCTGACAATTTTTCAAAAAAAGCAAAAATAGAAAAGATATGACGAAAAAAGTAAAAAATTCATGTCTTTGTTTGAGAGATGTTTTTTTTTCACAAAAGTCGCTATAACTTCTAAACGAAAGCGAAAATCAAAAAAACTTATTTAATATATTCTGTCGGAAATTAAAAAATCTACAACTTTTATATCTGACAATTTTTCAAAAAAAGCAAAAATAGAAAAGATATGACGAAAAAAGCAAAATTTCATGTCTTTGAGAGATGTTTTTTTTCACAAAAGTCGCTATAACTTCAAAACGAAAGCGAAAATCAAAAAAACTTATTTAATATATTCTGTCGGAAATCAAAAAATCTACAACTTTTATATCTGACAATTTTTCAAAAAAAGCAAAAATAGAAAAGATATGACGAAAAAAGTAAAAATTTCATGTCTTTGTTTGCGAGATGTTTTATTTCACAAAAGTCGCTATAACTTCTAAACGAAAGCGAAAATCAAAAAAACTTATTTAATATATTCTGTCGGAAATTAAAATACAAATGTGTAACTATATATTTATTTGATTTATTCATATCAAACAAATTATTTATTTAAAGAAAAATTAGTATTTCTAAATAATTTAATTAATTACAGACATTTATTTATTTTCGCACTTTTGGAGGGAAAATTGCCTTAGTTCTAGGTAAAATTAGCTTAGGCCTAAGGTAACCAAGAAATTTTGAAATTTTTGCCGGGAATATTACGTTAGGCCTAGGTAAAATTTGCTTAGGCCCTAGGTAAAAAATTCTTTCAATCAAACCATGATGGCCGATCAACAACAATAACGAAATTTCGTTGAAAGTGAAAAAAAAAAACATTTTTTGATAATTATTAAAAAACGAAAAAAATATGTGTGTTTTCGTTTTTTTTTTTATGGTATACATGCCTATACAAAGGAAAAAAAAAAAAACACAAATTTATTATTGTTTTTCAATAATCGTTTTAGTCATTGAAGTGTTTTCTTTTTTTTTTAATTGAAGAAAAAATGAAAACATTTCATTCTTTTTGGCGCAAAAAGCAATTTTCCCAAAAAAAAAATTAGCTTAGGCCTAAGGTAATATTACGTTAGGCCTAGGTAAAATTTGCTTAGGCCCTAGGTAAAAAATTCTTTCAATCAAACCATGATGGCCGATCAACAACAATAACGAAATTTCGTTGAAAGTGAAAAAAAAAAACATTTTTTGATAATTATTAAAAAACGAAAAAAATATGTGTGTTTTCGTTTTTTTTTATGGTATACATGCCTATACAAAGGAAAAAAAAAAAAAAAAACACAAATTTATTATTGTTTTTCAATAATCGTTTTAGTCATTGAAGTGTTTTCTTTTTTTTTTAATTGAAGAAAAAAGGAAAACATTTCATTCTTTTTGGCGCAACAAGCAATTTTCCCAAAAAAAAAATTAGCTTAGGCCTAAGGTAATATTACGTTAGGCCTAGGTAAAATTTGCTTAAGCCCTAGGTAAAAAATTCTTTCAATCAAACCATGATGGCCGATCAACAACAATAACGAAATTTCGTTGAAAGTGAAAAAAAAAAACATTTTTTGATAATTATTAAAAAACGAAAAAAATATGTGTGTTTTCGTTTTTTTTTTATGGTATACATGCCTATACAAAGGAAAAAAAAAAAAAAAACACAAATTTATTATTATTTTTCAATAATCGTTTTAGTCATTGAAGTGTTTTCTTTTTTTTTTAATTGGAGAAAAAAGGAAAACATTTCATTCTTTTTGGCGCAAAAAGCAATTTTCCCAAAAAAAAAACTAGCTTAGGCCTAAGGTAATATTACCTTAGTTCTAGGTAAAAGTGTAACATAAATTGCCTTAGTCCTAGGCAAAATTGTGTTAGAAAAATAACATTTGAAAAAAATATTCCCCAAAAAAAAATTAGCTTAGGCCTAAGGTAATATTACCTTAGTCATAGGTAAAAGTGTAACATAAATTGCCTTAGTCCTAGGCAAAATTGTGTTAGGAAAATAACATTTGAAAAAAATTTTCCCCAAAAAAAAAATTAGCTTAGGCCTAAGGTAAAATTACCTTAGTCCTAGGTAAAAGTCTAACATAAATTGCCTTAGTCCTAGGCAAAATTGTGTTAGGAAAATAACATTTGAAAAAAATTTTCCCCAAAAAAAAAATTAGCTTAGGCCTAAGGTAAAATTACCTTAGTCCTAGGTAAAAGTCTAACATAAATTGCCTTAGTCCTAAGCTAAATTGTGTTAGAAAACTAACATTTGAGGCCCTAGGTAAAATTTTGTTAGGCCTAAGGTAAAATTACCTTAGTTCTAGGTTAAAAAACTAACAAAAATTGCCTTAGTCCTAAGGCAAGTTATGCTCGAAAAATAACATCCATAGAAAAAAATTCACCTTATCTATCTAAGGCAAATTAGCCTATTCTAGGTAAATTTAGCTTAGGATTTTCGAGCATAAATTGCCTTAGAACTAAGGCAAGTTATGCTCGAAAACTAACATTCATAGAAAAAATTTTGCCTTAGGCGTCTAAGGCAATTTTACACCGACTTTTTCTCTGGGTGTTACTATAAAAACTCTAAACAAGAACAACTAAACTTTCACCAACAACAACAACAGAAGATTTAAAAAAGCTCAGGTCAAATGATAAAATACAACAACACTAAACAACAAAAGTATTCGACCTGATGATGGAGTAACAGCTCCGAAACGCGTCGTCGTCACAAAAAATATAAAAGTTGTAAATTTTTAAAATAAAAAATTAAAATAAATAAATATTTATATATAAAAAATTGTTTAACTGTTTATTATTTTATTTAAAACTAATAAAGTGTATTCCCTATTTATGGTTTGGATCTCATTTAAAAAAAAAAACAAGTCGGAGAGGATACCTACAGTTTCTTGTCGGATGCAGACCATTGCACTTCTTCATAGTTTTTCTCTGAAAGTAAATTGCACGACAGTGCGGTGCAACGCATATAAATTATTGTTTCGAATTATTTATTATTTCCGAAATGAAAGTTGTAAAATTTCATAAAGAATCATAAAAAACAGTGATGTCTGATCCAAAATGTTGTTGTTGAGACGAGATCGTTGCAAGAGTCTCGTGAATTATTTTTGTATTTATTTATATGTGCATGCGTATTTTTAAACAATATTTCGATTGTGGTTGCGAAAATTTTGACGCGGAGCGATAAATTTTTTAAAAAATTAATATTACTATTATTTTAAATTTGTATATCCCATGCAAGTTAATCGTGTTTGACTATAGGTGATAAGGTGATTGTCTCCCACTCCTGCTGTTCGTATCCCAGGATATGAAGTTGTTTTTTTCTTTTATCTTTCATAAAAAGTACATAATTCAATTTGTCAAAAAATCGCATTTTTTATGAATTATAAACGATTTTAAAAAGATTTTTTTTAAGAAAATATTGTGGATCAGGCTTCAGGCATGATTAAGAGCAGTTGTTTAAAATCGATTGTAACATTTCAATTAATTATAGGTAACCATATAAATTCGGTCACAATTATTGTTTTTTTTTTTCAATTTATTTTTACAAAAGCTAGTTTTTTATCTTAAAACTGGTAAAAACAAAATTCTTTTGGCTCAAAACCCGAAGTAATCAGTTAACTGTGCAGTAAATGCATTTTTTCTCAGAAACGGGAGACTTACATGTCTGTTGCAGCTAAAACGGACCTCCTTGTAATATTAAATTTAGTCGATTACCTCTCACACATTAAATCTGTTGCCAACTCTTTGTCTAGGATCCAACTTCGTGCGACCCTATCAAGTTTAACAAGGTCTCAAGTTCAAACTTTCAAAGAATGCACTTGCGATACTGAACAGCAATTAAAACCTACGTCATTTCCGTCCACACGATATTACTTGAAACATGATTTCGTAAAATAAAACTTTAAAGCTAAAAATAAATTATTATTGACAAGTTTATTTAAAATCTAATTAATATGAATTTCAAAAGCTTAAAAAGTTTCCTTAGCGGCTCTCTAAACTGTATTTTATTAACTTAAACTTCTTTCAATACTTATATTTATAGCTATCTGAAGAATAGTACAAATAAATAATTATTCAATCGAAATACAAAAAAAAAAAAAAAAACCAATAACAAGAATCCAAAAACCACATCAATTCTCATACATTTTCAATAACCCGGTGACATCGTTTTTGGGTTTGTTTGGTTGGTTTAAAAATCCCGATTTTGTGCCGTACTCAGCCAAGTAAGGCAATATTGGCAGACATTCTACAAAGCACCTGAAGCACCATAGACATGAATATTAAATGCGTCCCAATGAACACAAGGAATTTTCTCCCAGGGTTATGTGTTGGCTTACAGCATTCGAATATACGGTTTCATTCTATGTGGGTTTGGATTAACCAACTTTTCGCAAATAATTGTTTTAGAAAAAAAATTATACCTAGATATATCTATAGTAAAACTACGACAGTTATTTTTATGTGTGTCTATGCAACACAGAACAGAGGACTTGCCAGGGCTGGCATAAGACTCTGTATTTGGAAATATTTACAGTTGAACTAAAAAAATATCGAAAATAAAAAAACCAACTATTCAACTTCTTAAAATACGTTTTCCTTTGAAAACAAGAGTGTTTGCAAAACAGATTTAAGATTTCTTTTTTTTTTCAGGAAAAATGGCACAGTTCCAAGTGGTAAATATGGTAATGCAAGTCTAAGAGCCAGGAGCAGATTTCTTGCGTGAGAGGTAACCGATTCATATGAATGTCAGAGGTAGCGTGGGTCATGGTGATGACGAATACCTTAGTCTGCCTGCATTTATTTGGGGCGTTGTCGAGAAAAAGCGCATCAAAAGTACCATTTTTCTGAAAATCGATTTAGTGAGGGTAACCACTTAAAATTTATTGATAACCAACGCCACATACTCACTGATAACAAATATACCAATGGCAGACATTTTAAGTGCGGCCAAAGCCCCGGCAGACTGTCCCGAAAATGCGTTTTTTTTGGCGTTTTTAGACTTTGGGGTAACCACCTAAAATTAATCGCATCCTGTAGCGGTGGACTCCCTGATAACAAAAATACCCATGGCAGACATTTTGAGTGTGGCCAAACCCTCGGCAGACGGTTTTGAAAATGCAGTTTTTCTGAAAATTGATTTATTTAGGGTAACCACTTAAAATTAGTCGCATCCTGTAGCGGTGGACTCCCTGATGACAAAAATACCCATGGCAGACATTTTGAGTGTGGCCAAACCCTCGGCAGACGGTTTTGAAAATGCAGTTTTTCTGAAAATTGATTTATTTAGGGTAACCACTTAAAACTAGTCGCATCCTGTTGCGGTGGACTCCCTGATGACAAAAATACCCATGGCAGACATTTTGAGTGTGGCCAAACCCTCGGCAGACGGTTTTGAAAATGCAGTTTTTCTGAAAATTTATTTATTTTACTTTTTCACATAACTCGCGTATTATTGGACCTAGCAGAAAAAATTGTATAGCAATCTTAAAGATAATTGAATTTCCTACAGAATATGTTAAATAAGTTTTTTCGATTAAACCTTCGGTTTAAGAGTTAGGGTGGTTTTTTTGAATCAAGTCAAAGGGTGGTTTTCTTATTTTCGTCATATCTCTTTTATTTGAGCTTTTTTAAAAATTAATTTGAAGTAATAGCTGTAGATCTTTTTATTACCTTCATTTATTACATTAACGGTTTTTCGATTTGACAGACCGTTTTCGATCTGTAGGAAAAAAACTTCAAAAAGTTTGCAATTTTTTATATAGCTTTTTCCTATATAAAAAATTGCAATCTTTTTGCCCCTCCCCGCCTAAAACTATACGATGTTTTTCTTGCCTGAGTGCAACCTACACGCCAAGGTTTTTTGTTACATCTATTGCAAATTACCCTGTACTATGTAGAACCTTTTTCCTATATAAAAAATTGCAAACTTTTTGAAGTTTTTTTCCTACAGATCGAAAACGGTCTGTCAAATCGAAAAACCGTTAATGTAATAAATGAAGGTAATAAAAAGATCTACAACTTTTACTCCAAATTAATTTTTAAAAAAGCTCAAATAAAAGAGATATGACGAAAATAAGAAAACCACCCTTTGACTTGCTTCAAAAAACCACCCTAACTCTTAAACCGAAGGTTTAATCGAAAAAACTTATTTAACATATTCTGTAGGAAATTCAATTATCTTTAAGATTGCTATACAATTTTTTCTGCTAGGTCCAATAATACGCGAGTTATGTGAAAAAGTAAAATAAATAAATTTTCAGAAAAACTGCATTTTCAAAACCGTCTGCCGAGGGTTTGGCCACACTCAAAATGTCTGCCATGGGTATTTTTGTCATCAGGGAGTCCACCGCAACAGGATGCGACTAGTTTTAAGTGGTTACCCTAAATAAATCAATTTTCAGAAAAACTGCATTTTCAAAACCGTCTGCCGAGGGTTTGGCCACACTCAAAATGTCTGCCATGGGTATTTTTGTCATCAGGGAGTCCACCGCTACAGGATGCGACTAATTTTAAGTGGTTACCCTAAATAAATCAATTTTCAGAAAAACTGCATTTTCAAAACCGTCTGCCGAGGGTTTGGCCACACTCAAAATGTCTGCCATGGGTATTTTTGTTATCAGGGAGTCCACCGCTACAGGATGCGATTAATTTTAGGTGGTTACCCCAAAGTCTAAAAACGCCAAAAAAAACGCATTTTCGGGACAGTCTGCCGGGGCTTTGGCCGCACTTAAAATGTCTGCCATTGGTATATTTGTTATCAGTGAGTATGTGGCGTTGGTTATCAATAAATTTTAAGTGGTTACCCTCACTAAATCGATTTTCAGAAAAATGGTACTTTTGATGCGCTTTTTCTCGACAACGCCCCAAATAAATGCAGGCAGACTAAGGTTTTCGTCATCACCATGACCCACGCTACCTCTGACATTCATATGAATCGGTTACCTCTCACGCACGAAATCTGCTCCCGGCTCTCGGTCTATATATATGAGTAATTCCATGTGAAAAGAATATACGAAAAATACATATGTCATAAAATCTCATTTTTTATCGGTACCTTAGCTCAAAATATTAACTTCTGTATATAAATAATCCCCCCAAAAAATTAGCAAGTGATTAGAATGAATTGATTCCCTAAGTCACTCAATTTTTGAGAGTAAAAAAAAACATGATCTTAAATTACTTTTTTGCATATTTCTTGCGACTTTATACATAATTGAATGAATGTTTTTTTGCATTTGTAGGGTGATATTTAGACTTTTCCAAAACCGTTATTAAAAATGAAATTAGTCCATTTTAAGCTGATCTATTACAAAAAAGGTGAAAAACACATTTTATTTTTTTTCTAAAAAACCCATTTTTTAATTTTTTTTTCAAAACTGTTTTTGAAGTAAAAAATTATGATCTTTTCAATAAAAATAGTTTCGTGATGATTTTTTGACTTTTAAGCCGTTTTTTTGCAATTTTTTATTTTGATGATTCAAATTTTTACATAAAACGATAATGAGGCTCGCCACGAGTACGATAACTTAGGCGACAAGAATTGATAACGGTATTTTGTAGAGGAGTTCAATACAATTATTTTTTACTATGGGAGGGGGTGTCTATCTCCCCTCGTTTAGGCGGGAGGGACAATTTTCTAAAATACTAAAAATAAATATTAAAAATCAACGGGAATACTTACAGTTATAATTGATATCTTTCTGAAAAGCCAGAATTGTAAACTTAATTTTAGTTTTTAAATCAAATTATTTCAATTAATTTTTCTCGAAATAATCAACTTCAAAGTCAAAATTTGGGGAAAAAAGTTTTAAAAAAACACATTAAATACTATTTTTGTCAAGACTGTCATTTTAAATATGAAATTAATCAATGAAATAAACTGCCTCAATCAATTTCTTATCAAATACTGAAAACCAGATGCTTCTATGCCTTCTAGTTTTTGAGAAAATTGAAAATAAGAAAATTATCTTTTTATCAGATTTTCATTTTTTTGACTATTTTCGCCAATATTAACAGCTTTTTAAATTAAAAGTATCATGCCTGTCCCCCTTCGAGGGTTCTCAGGATTTTAACTTCCTTTTTGGGTCCTCTGTCCCGCTTCTCTTAGGCCATTTGAAATTGGTCCTTAGAATCTCGCGATTTTTTTTTATAAAAATGGTATGAAATTCAAGGCGTATCAAAGTGAGATGGGTATGGGGATGCAACCCCCCTGGGGTCAAGGTTGGGTATGTACAAAGTTTCTTTTGGATTCGAAGAAACTTTTAAATTTTGAAAGAAAACCAATTCTTAAAAATAAATAAAGACACGGTATAAGTAGGTATGAAGTTCAAGGCTTTTCAAAGTGAGATGGGTAAGAGGGGGCATGCTGTCCCCCTGCAACCCCCCTGCTTGGGGGGGTTGCAGGGGGAATCTTTTGGATTCGAAAAAACTTTTAAATTCTGAAGAAAATTTGACTACATCCAAACTTGCACCCACCCCAAATCCTATAATAGTGAGCCCAAGCTGGGGGTTGCAAGAGGGCATACTGCTTCCATGCATTTTGTTTGTGTAAACACGAAAACAGCTAAAAAATACAAACCTGATAAAAAGATAATTTTCTTATTTTCAATTTTCTCAAAAACTAGAAGGCATAGAAGCATCTGGTTTTCAGTATTTGATAAGAAATTGATTGAGGCAGTTTATTTCATTGATTAATTTCATATTTAAAATGACAGTCTTGACAAAAATAGTATTTAATGTGTTTTTTGAAAACTTTTTTCCCCAAATTTTGACTTTGAAGTTGATTATTTCGAGAAAAATTAATTGAAATAATTTGATTTAAAAACTAAAATTAAGTTTACAATTCTGGCTTTTCAGAAAGATATCAAATATAACTGTAAGTATTGCCGTTGATTTTTAATATTTATTTTTAGTATTTTAGAAAATTGCCCCTCCCGCCTAAACGAGGGGAGATAGACACCCCCTCCCATAGTAAAAAATAATTGTATTGAACTCCTCTACAAAATACCGTTATCAATTCTTGTCGCCTAAGTTATCGTACTCGTGGCGAGCCTCATTATCGTTTTATGTAAAAATTTGAATCATCAAAATAAAAAATTGCAAAAAAACAGCTTAAAAGTCAAAAAATCATCACGAAACTATTTTTATTGAAAAGATCATAATTTTTTACTTCAAAAACAGTTTTGAAAAAAAAATTAAAAAATGGGTTTTTTAGAAAAAAAATAAAATGTGTTTTTCACCTTTTTTGTAATAGATCAGCTTAAAATGAACTAATTTCATTTTTAATAACGGTTTTGAAATTTGAGTTATTGGAGAACTTCAAATGAAATAACGCCCTACGATATAATGGCTCGTTTCAAATAAGACTTTACTATCATGAGGAAATTGAAATAACACTCTATGTCCCTTTTTCCACGTCAAGAAAGCATATGAGTAATTCCATGTGAAAATAATATACGAAAAATACTTATATCATAACATCTTTTTGTGTCATTTTTTACCGGTTCTTTAGCTCAAAATATGAACTTCTGTATATAAATAATCGCCCAAAAAAATTAGCAAGTGAGTAGTATGATTTAATTCCTTATGTCGCTCAATTTTTGAGAGTAAAGAAAACCATGATCTTAAATTACTTTTTTGCATACTTCTTGTTGACTTTATACATAAATGATTTTTTTTGCATTTGTAGGGTGATATTTAGACCTTTCCAAAACCGTTATTAAAAATGAAATAAGTTCATCTTAAGCCGATCTATAACAGAAATGGTGAAAATCATATTTTAAAACCATTTTTTAAATTACTTTTTTCTTTTTTTTTTGTTAAACATATGGTTCAAAAAGATCAAAAACATTAGATTTTGAAAGTTCATATTTTATCCAAATTTAGCCGTATTCAATTTTTGTGAAAATTTTTTCCAATATCCATAAATACTCAAAGTTATTAGTAGAAAGTATTTAGTAGAAACATTAAAAATGTCGTTTTTTTCTCCTTTTTGAATAGTTTTTCTTAAGTTTTTTGCTATATTTGCATTTTAAAATATTTAAAAAAATTCGGCTTGCTTTTCAAGTGATAGACAAAGACTCAAAAAGTATTAAAAAGAGTCGAAAATTTTGATCGTTACAAAAATGGTCATAGCTTTGTAACTTATGCATGGATTTTGAAGAAAAGTATATTGTTATCTTGCAAGAGAGTGTACTAGACATGCAAAATTTATAACTATGAGGATTCGAAAGATTTTGATTTTTTCTCTCAGTAAGAACTTTTTTTGTCAAAAATTTCCTTTAAAAAATCGATTTTTTTTATTGTTTTGATACATTGCACTTTAACATCTGGAGTTACCAGAAAAGTTATTCTAGTGTTTCTTACTTATTTATTCAGCTTTCAGGTGCTGTTTTTTTTGTTCAGGTTAGTCATTTATTACTCAAGATATAACCCAAATACTAAGTATGCCTAGAAAAACAACAACAAAAAACTTTGAAAAAATAGCTTAAAAGTGTAAAAATCATAACGGGATATTTTTTTTTGAAAAGATCATATAATTTTACTTAAAAAATAGTTTTGAAAAAAAAAATTAAAAATTGGGTTTTTTATAAAAAAAGAAAATAAAATGTGTTTTTCACCTTTTCTGTTATAGATCGGCTTAAAATGAACTTATTTCATTTTTTATAATGGTTTTGGAAAACTATGGTAAAAACTTCATTTCCAGAAAAGTTTCAGAACACTGAATAAATAATGTAGTATAACCGACATTATTCTGCCTTTTTTTGGTATATTCAATCAATATGTAAGTACTACTGGAATAAAAAGTTTTATCAAAAAACCTCCCAAACATTTTTTTAAATCACTTTCGACCTTGGTATTTAAGAAATGCATAAAATGCATTTTTTTATTGAAATTGGTCCTTGAATAACGAAATAACGACATATACATACATATGTGATTTATTAAAGATCTTCTATCCTAATATAACAATTCATCACATAAAAGTGATTTAGATCGCTATAATCGTTTCCACAAGATCTACACCATTTCGGGGAACGTTCGTCTAGTACACCGAAAAAAAAAAACAATATCAATTTAAAATTTTTTAAATATCAAATTAACATTTTTTAAATTTCAGTAAAATATTCTCTATAAAATGTGCTTTATGATAATTAAAATATCAAAACAATATTTTAATTATTGGGATGATATTTAAATATTACATTTTTGAAAATTTTTTTGATATGTGATTATCAATTTATCAATTTTTCATTTGTTTCTCATTCCAAATTGTTGAAAAATATTAAATAAAAAACTCTAAATGTGTTCTAATTTAAGAGCGCTTTTGTGTTTTTTCGAAGTAAAATGTATAATTTTTAAGAAAATTTGATCGGCAATAAGATTTTACTTCACATAGTTTGGGAGAAAATAACAAAATACACGGTGGTCTTGAAAACGCGGCAGGGTTTACAAAAATGGACCCCAAAAGTAATGATGCAGATTTGTTCGAAATGATCTCAGGATTCCAAATTTGTAAATTTCAAAATCGTACCTGCTCCCTTTTTTGAGTTATTTGAGCATGAAATTTTGAGTCATACAAGGTTGAATTTTTAATAATTCGAAGATTCTGGATTTTATGTTTGCAGCCGCTCCAAACGCCCTCCAAATCGAAGTAGCAGCAGTTTCTTTGGGTAGTTCTTCTTTGAATCTCTATTATGGTGTCGTTCGTAGAGTAAATATTTACTCTTCTCGGAAAATGGTCAAATATTGTTTAATTTTTGATCGCGTTTTTTTGTCGATAGTTTAAAAACGAAAAAAATACAATAAAGGTCCAACGTGCGCATTTGGATTACCTTATATTTCTATAAACCTACTGTGAATTAAGTCTACATTCAGATAAATAGGGTTTGACACAATCAAATTTAAAAAATATATCAGTTTTTGAAAAGATACTCCACATTAGGTAGCATGATATATTAAATAATAGTATTAGCATCGGCAACCCAGATTTCTCTAAAAAAGGAGTTAAAAATCAATACAACTCAAAAAGGCTCAACTGGAAACAAACACGTATGTCGAGGCCTCCAGGGACTAGGGATGAAGTTTTTTAGGTCACCTTCCAGTTTATTAGGAAATATTTTATTATTATAACAATAATCCTTTTCGTTTCTAAATATTTATTTTCACATGTATGTATGTACCCTGACATAACCACAAAAAACATGGTGTGATGAAATTCCTAAAATATGTGTTGAATTCCCGGAAATAGGAATTTTCGGGCATTATACACTCAAATAATGTGTGAATTAATGTGACCAAATGCGGGATACATTTTATGTGTGATGCGAATGCCTCTGCTTTCATAATACTATGTATTTTATTGTGGTTAATTTGATATATCCCCGTACTTTTCTCCTGTGTCAATGTAATCATATTTGTGGTTTACAATATAAAACGTTTTGCATGTCGAAGATTAATCAAATTACTCTCAATGTAGGTATTATGAGGATGGGTATATTGGGTACTATATATGTATGTACAGTACAGTACATATACTCGAATGACACTCCACTCATATTTGAAATACTATTAAAAAAAACTCCAAAATATATAGGATTATTTGAATAGTTAATTTGTTTGTTTAATTGATGGTCAACAGAAATTACGTGGCTGCATGACCAGTTATTTTAATTAAAGGCTCAATTTATATCATTGAGTGTTTAAGCAAATTATTAGTAAAATATGATTTTATGAAAATCAATTATATTTAGCAGGTGTGTTAATGCGTCATTTCATTATCATACATATCTACATTATTAAATATTGAGAAGTAAGAGCTATAATTTTAAAACGCAGGTGGATTTCGTTGATCAGGCCCTTTTGACTTACTAAAAGGAAAATAAAAATCAACAATTCTGTTGGAAATAACAAAATATAAAAGGTACGGTGACCATTCGTCCTTTTTACTTGCGATATAGGTAGTATAGGGCAAGTTTAGGATTCGTAAAAAAATCGGACTCGAGATAATTTAAAATGACATTACGATGATGGAGAATGTCAAAAAAGTGGGTTCGGCAATTCTGTCTGTCTGTACAAGATTAACCCGATTTTAACGAAAATTTTTATACAAAAGCGTTTACGTTATGTTAAAATGTTTGGTATCTCTTTCGTTATATTTAATAAAGTAAAAATTAAGTTTTGTATTTTTAGTTTTGTCTTTTAATAACATTCAAAAGGGCACTTTTTCCATAGGGTCAAAAAAAAAACAATGTCGAAAATAGTTCTACTTTTTCGAAAAACGGCATAACTCGAACCTATTTTTTTTTTAATATTACGTTTTCTATAAAACTTACCATCTTATAGCAAAAAAATTGCAATTTTTCAGTGTATATAACTTTTCAGGGTGTATAACTTTTGAGTTTTGTTTTTTATTGACAACGAAAATCATTTTTCAATGATTCAAAAAACTTTAAATGTCTCTCCTAAAAATTAGCTAATTCCGACTCATGCCACTATTAGGCCAGGGTCGATAATTTTTGAAACCAAAAAAAATCATAGTACCTAGAATAAAACCCATTGGAAAAGGAGGTGAATGTGATACAAATGAAAGGAAAAATAAATTACGGGCGTACCAAGTTCGGGAAGATTTATCAGTGTAATATGAAACCATATTTAGTAGGTAAACGATTATTTAGTACATAATTAAAGTGTAAATTTTCGTATAGGCCAAAATGGTAAATAATGATAAAAAGAAATTTTCGTATTCAAGCAGCTTTGTTTCATTTCTTGCATTTTACGAGAACATGTACTAAAGTATACTAATTTAAATTTTTTCTTACACCGTCAGAAAGTAGTTATTTTAACGAACGAAATGCCCACCGACTTTTTGAAAAAAGCTGATATTTTGACACGTGAATTTTCGATTGAAAATTATGGTGTTTTTTTGATATTAGGTAAGTCAAAATAAAGTAAAAAAAATAAATATTTTAAGTCAAATAAATTACAGTGTATTTAAGCCATAATAAGGTAAGTAAATAAAAAACCAAAAACGCGGTTATTAGAATTTTTCACATAAATTTTGAGGTTATGTGAAAAAATTGTCAGTGCAAAACTTGTAGATCTTTTTATTACCTACAACTTTGCCATGCAACATTTTTCCGTATAGGACTTGTAATTTTGCCGGAAATTGAGATATACTATTATTTACCATTAAAAACTCAACCCATCCACTTCCCGAACCTGGCTCGCCCGTAATTTAGTTTTCCTTTAATTTTTATCATATTCACCTCCTTTTCCAATAGGTTTCATCCTAATATGATTTTTTTTTTTTTACTTTTTAATGTTTTTGAAGGCTTCGGCACTGATCTATATGCCGTGAAAGCGACGACATAAGCATAGACATAAAACTTCAAATTGAAAAGAACTGTGTTTTAATGGTTGAGAGTTGTTGGTCAATATTGCCCCATTTTGTCCGGATGTAGGTTCGTATATACACAATTTAGTTTGGATTAAACTCGATAAGTAGGGGAGAGTGGGGCCAAATGTAACACTTTTTTCTAAAATCGATGGTTCTCCTACAAATTTGAAAGTGGGTCAACCAGACCTTTTTTAAATTAAAGACCCATGTTTTAGCTCCAAGATCCATCATAAAAATTTAGCAAAACATAACGGTAATGTTGAAAAATAAAGCTTCCAAAAAAAAAATCGTGTTGTTTCAACTTACCCCACATACGGGGCAAAGTGTAACACATACCGGGGTAGGTTGTACCAAGAACTAAAAATAAGACAAAAATACCTTTATTTGTTTATATTTATTTATTTTTAATTAATAACAATAAAAACAAACCTCAGTCATGAAATTTTGGTGCAAATTTGTAAAAAGTGGAGCAAATCCAAGATTTCCAGAGAAAATTTGACAGTAGTCTTAAATAAAAATTATTCGAATTCATAAATTGTTTTATAAGCTTTATGAATTCAAGTGGTGGTTCAAAAATGTGTTTCCAATTTCAAAATAAATACAAATTCAATTACAAGCATTCATATTCAGGGTTGATAATTATATTAGGTAAACAATTTTTCAGTATAGGTAGGTTTTTACATGGTACAACTTGCCCCGGAAAAATGTTACAACTAGCCCCAGCATGAAATTTGGCACATAAAATCAATTTAAAAAAAAAAGCGAAACTGATGTAGACATAACTCAAGTAGCACAAAAGTCTAAGATACACCAAAATATTTGGTGTATTTTTTGCACTTTCGTGATATGCATTTTGAATATAAAAAATACACCATTTTCTCGTATAAAATAAACTCCGGTGGTTAAAAAAATATACCGATTTTGGTGTATAAATGGCACTAGTGGTATATTAAATGATCTGTTTTTGGTGAAAATTATCCCTTTGAAATTGAAAAATACACAATAAATCTATGGATAAAATACACCATTTAAATTATTCTGATTTAAAATTTGAACCAAAGTTTATTTTTTATCTCAAACAGTTTGATGAATTCTAATTCACACCATTTCTTATGAAATAAATGAAAATGAATTTTTATTCACTTTCATAATATTGCCATAAGAAACCAATGGTTAAATATGATTTTGTTTGCCAAATTTTAAAACGAAACAAATTCTATCTACTAATTTTAGATGCTACCCCCTCTAAAAATCGAGCGCCTCAAAAATGTCAGTGAATTAATGATTTTTTTTTCGATTTTAAGAATCCATTTTTCAAAAATTATAATTTTTGTGTTGTTTTACATTTTTTTAAGAAAAGTTATTTTATAATGAATCGAAAAAACTAAGAATGCGGGACTATTAGGTCGATAAATATACTATTTTAATAAAATAATTAATCGATGTCTTCTATTTTTAAATGGCCTCCAATGAAAAATATGGCGTCTCCCACATATGCATTTTGGTGAATTTTATGTCCACAGGGTGTGCTTCCTACACCAAACAGAGTGTACAAAATAAACCGTTTTGGTTGATTTCAGAATCAAATAATTTTATGCACCATTAATGGTATATTATAAAAACAACTGAATATCGGTGTATTTTTTGCACGGAATCTCAAAAAAATGTTGAAATTTTGTACAGAAAAGACAGTGGTATAATTTTTATACCACTAATTTTGAGAAATACACCATATTTTTTCAATTTTCTCAATTTTACACCAAAATTAATGAATTTACACCAATTTATACACAAGTGTGCTACTTGAGAACATATACACGCAATTTGAGCCAAAACACAGTTGCATATAACAAAAAAACACTTAGCACTCTATCTTTTTCGGGTAAAGAGGTAGACCAAAAATAAAATTAAAAAAAAAAGTTACAAACATGCATTTTTTGGGCACCACTAGTGTAACTTCTCACCCTGTCGTCTAATCTTCATCTGAAGAAAATGTGCCGGTAGATATGCAAAAATTGAGCATTTTTCTAATTTACGCGTTTCTTAATATTGAAAGGAACATCGCTTTTGTTAGCTGTTAATTCTTACCCCTGTTACATTTAGCCCCACTCTCCCCTACCTACATTTTAATTATTTAATGCAATTTTAAACATTATCCAACAGAAAGTTTATTCTTTTTTAAACCTTAAGCATTCCTAAAAAGAATATAAGAAAGGAAAAAAATTTGTCCTCAGTTTTTGAAGGAATATTTTCATAACCCAGTAGAAATTTTGGTCAACTAACCATACTTACTGTTGCATGTCTCTGAATAACTCAGGAAGCTCAAAGTCTTTTTCTTCAAAGCTATTTCATTACCTCTTATTTTTGTTTGTTCTATTTTACCTAAGCAGAATTAAAAAAAAAAGAGAATTATAAAAATGTATAACATGTAGGAAACCTTTTATTTAAGCTTTCACAAAAAAAAACACACAAAGAAAACAATTTGTGTTCCATAAATTCTTATTTAAAAACCCTTAGCTGCTTCAAGGAAATATTGTGTTTCGCATTCCTTTATCATAATAAAATAATATATGTACATACATACATACGTGTATGTATGTTTATAGATAAACATTGGATATATATTTCTTTCAAAGAAAATATTTTGAAAGCCACACAATGCGTTAAGCTTCAAGCATGATTCATCATGCAATTTGTGATTTTCACTTTTTTTCCTTGAAATTTATTTGAAAACAAACTAAGCTTCTAAGAACTTCACAGTGGGAAGTCTTGTATGACATACTTGGAACGAAATCAAAAGTAAAAAAGTGGGTTATTGTCCTTACACGTTTTCAGTATCTTTTTAATTTTTTGTTTAAGTAACTAATTCAAGAATTTAATAAATTTGTACATTTAAACACCAGAAGATTCAAAAGATTGAGAATCTGTTTTTAAGATCTTGTATGGTACTATAATTGTTCTTATACATGTGAGGCATGAGTTATTAAGATAATAAATAAGCTGTCAGCTATCAGGTTATAAGATATTATGTTTTCTGTAAAAAGTTTTGTTTTTTTCTTCTATTCCAATTTCGAACTTATCTAAAAGCTTTACAATTTTTTTTAGAAAACAAGTTTTTAGATATTTTGAAGAGCAAGATTTCTTCTATATTCAATATTAATTTGAAACTTGAAAGTAAATGGAATGATGCCAGTTATGCATTCAATTTGTAAATTACCTACGAACTGTCGTTCTTTGCCTATAATAAGTTCCAAAATTATTAATTTTTTATGGAAGACTAAAAAACATTAGGTCAGAAGACTATCCCAGGTATAAATAAAGGTACATGTACATAGTAATTGGAAAAGAAAACGTCCCTTCTTTAAAGTCTGTTAAATTTTTCTTTGCAAATTGATTTATTTTATTTTTTGGGCGGTAGAATCCTTAACCTTATTAACTAACTTATTAATTAACATTCATGTCATTGGAATCCTTTTCTGCTTTTATCCAGCGCTGTAATTATTTTAATGTCGAGAGATTCACGTATCTATTTCTCACTCTATACTAGAGATCAAATTGCGGAGTTCACCGGGTTGAGATTCTTGGTTTTGTATTGTTCCATTTCTGTTCCACTTGATAATAGTATTCTGACTAACGGTGCACTGAAGAGCGATTTTTAAAGAGCAGTGATATCAGTGAGCAGCATATAAAAAGAGCAGCTATTAATAGCTTTCTGATTTGAAATATGATTGAAAATATGGAATACAAAATAAATAAAATGAACGAAATTTTCGATATTTTTAATATGGAATAACTCCTTGAATGCCTACACTGAAACAATGGTACTTATGTACCTATTTCAAATTGGTCTTCTCTGTTTTGTCATCATCATAAAAGGTAAACTTTTCTCTACATAAATCGCAACTGTTCTCTGCTCAGTGAAAGAGCAGAGTGATTGAGAGCAGCTATCGTAATAGCAGCATCAGTTCTTATACTGGCATTTGCTTGAACAGTTTCTATGCTTTATTTCTTTCTGTTTCGAGATGATACTTAAGCAAAATCAGAAATTTTTTAGTCATTCAACTTACGAGGTTCAAGCAGAAACGGGACGATATAGTACCTTTGCTCTTATAACTCGTAACTCATTTCTGAATAGAAACAAAGTTTTGCCACTTTTAGGGTTTCAGTCTCAATAAATATAACGGCCATATTAATTTTAAATATCATAGCTGCTTCCGCTTGATTAAATATGTTAATAATTACTTATTTGTATGATTGTATCATATTAGGGTACTCTCGTAAGTTATTTTTAGTTTTGCATTTTCTTATGACTTATGACAACACTTTTAAATCATCAGGATTATTTGTTATATATTTGTTTTTTTATTTGAAGGGTCCAGGGGAAAAACGGCACATGTTCACTTTTTGTCAAAAATAAACTAATGATGAGGTCTTGTAGTATTTATTGAGCACTATCTGATGGCATCCTTACTTTTATAAAACAATTTTAAGCCTTGTTGAAATTGTGTGCTTTTTGTACTAAGTTGTATGAGTTGGAATGGACTTGTGCTGTTTTTCCCCTGGAGCCTTCACTTGAATTTTGTTGACTTTGGTAACCCTATGTATTGGTCTTACGTTTTTGTATATTTGTATTCTTCAATATTTTTTTTTTTTTTTTTTTTTTTTTGACGGGAGGAAATCTTCAAAAGACACTTGGCAGTATTCGACACCAAGTAGTGTGGGACTCTTAACCACTAAAACCACCTCTTTATCAGGACCAATCTTGAGAGATCGACATCAGATTTTTCTTTCTTAACTTTGTAAAATCACTTTGGGGGAAGTTTAAACTTTTAATACTTTCCCATGTCTTTTTAGACCATAAGCTCATGAGGCTTGGTTCTTCTTAATCTTCGAACATGGTTTCTTGTATTCAAGACGGACACCATTTCAGAATTGGTATGACTTTGCAGTCTCTGATTATGCGATACAGCGTATTTTTTAACAACTTCTGTAACCGTTTCTATTTGTAAGTCACGATGTAGATCGCTATTTCTTATGTACCAAGGTGCATTAACTATTCCACGAAGGACTTTGTTTTGGAATTTTTGGATGATTTCGATATTTGTTTTCTTTGTACAGCCCCATAATTGGATACCATAGGTCCAAACAGGCTTTAGTACTTGATTATACAGCATTATTTTGTTTTGGGTTGATAAATCAGAGTTGTTACCAAGTAACCAGTACATTTTTCTATATTTCAAGTTTAGTTCTTCTCTTTTCTTTTTGATGTGCTCTTTCCACTTTAGCTTTGCATCCAAAGTCATTCCAAGGTATTTGGCCGTATTGGCGTAAGGTACAGCTTGATTATTAATGAATATTGGAATATTGTTTATCTTTTTATTTGTAAAGTTTATATGTGAAGATTTTGTTTCATTGAGCTTGATACGCCATTTTTCGGTCCAATCTCTGACTGTGTCGACGGCATATTGCAGCTTTACTGCTCCCCTAGAGACACATTTGTCGGGTACCAAAATTGCGGTATCATCTGCAAAAGTAGCCATTATGGTGTGATTCCCAACTGGGATATCCCTTGTGTATAGTAAATACAGGGTAGGACCTAGGACACTTCCTTGTGGTACACCGGCTTCTATTTTCTTCAATTCCGAATATTCTTGATCGTACCTTACTCTAAACAATCGGTCTGAGATGTACGATTTTAATATTTCATAGTACTGTCTGGGAAGATCCCTTTGCAGTTTGTACTCAAGTCCCTCATGCCAAACCTTGTCAAAGGCTTGAGCAACATCTAAGAAAATAGCTGAACAGACTTGTTTTTCTTCTAATGCTTTTTCTATTACATCCGTTATTCTATGAACTTGGTCTATCGTGGAATGTTTATTTCTAAAGCCAAACTGATGATTTGGGATTAACCTTCTTTCTTCTATAATTTTGCTAAGTCTCTTCAGAAGCAGTTTTTCAAAAACTTTTGCCATAATTGGTATAAGCGATATTGGTCTGTAAGACGTCACTTCTGTAGGTGGCTTACCTTGCTTGGGTATGACAATAACTTCAGCAATTTTCCAATGGTGTGGGACATACCGTTTCTTAAGGCATGCATTTATTATATATTGGAGTTTTATGAAGGCTTTCAATGGCATTTCTTTCATAACCTGAGCAGTAATAAGATCGTAACCTGGTGATTTTTTATTTGATAGTTGATGTAAACACATACTTTTTATTTCTTTTAATCTTACAATTGGTATTTCACTTTCATCTATCTTATCAACAAGCTGTAAGCTATTTTCAGCCGCGTTTGCTGGGTATGGCTTAAAAACATTCGCAAGATGCTCCGCGAAAAGGTTAGCTTTTTCTTTTGGGTTACCGATCCATTTGCCATCTTGAGATTTCAAGGGAGAGTTTAGTAACTGCGGTCTTTTCAGGCGCTTGGCTGCTTTCCATAGCGAAAAATCGGTTGAAGCATCAGTCGTTAAATTCTTTAGGAATGTACTGAGTGAATCGTTTTTGAATTTATAAATTTGTTTTTTAAGATTGTTGCTTATACGGTTAAACGTTGTTTTATCATCTGGAAATCTAGTATTTTGCCATTTTCTTCGAGCTCTTCTTTTCTCTATTATCAACTCTCTTATCTCTAAAGGATATTTTATTTCACTTTGTCTTCTATTAGAAAATGTTGGAGTACTTTCTTCAGCGGCCTGTTGCACATCAGCAATAAATTGTTCCACTTCATGGTCAATTTGCTCGATTGTATCCATGGGAGATCTTAAATTTATAAAACTTAAAAGCCTTTCTCTAAAATCACTCCAGTTTGTTTTCTTATTTACAAGCTTTGGATTACTTTTTTCTATTACTTCCGATTCACTTAGTGTTAGAATCACTGGAGTATGATCTGATGACAAGTCATAATTACCTTCGACACTAATGTGATTTCGTTTGATTCCTTTAGCTACAAAAAAGTCAATAAGGTCTGGTATTTTGTTAGTATCGGAAGGCCAGTAAGTAGGCGACCTGGAGGAATAGAATTCGCAATTGTATTTACGGCCTGCTTGGAAAAGTCTTTTGCCTTTTGTTGATATAAGTCTTGAACCCCAATGAGTGTGTTTCGCATTGAAGTCTCCACCAACAAGAAAGTTATGCCCAAGAAGATTTAATAGATCCTTATAGTCATCTTCTGTCGGGGAGCGCCTTGGTGGGCAGTATATAGCTGCTATCTTAAACTCTTTCTTTTTCATACCGATACTAATAGTTGTTACTTGCATATTTTCATTAGTAAGCTTGGTTTCTTCATAATGTTTTAAGCTTTCTTTTATAAGAATCGCCGATCCACCTCTTGCCTTGTCAGCTGGATGTGGAGCGTGGTAACATGAATAGTTTTCTATTACATTATCTAGACTTTGCCCATTGGAGAAGTGAGTTTCGGACACCAAGCAAATATCTATATGTTCTAGATCTAAAAAGATTTGTAATTCGGATAAGTGTTGTAAAAGACCGTTTGCATTCCATGTAGCGATTTTAAGTGTTCTGTCCATCATTGTTTTTTAAGAGCGACTTTTTCGCTTAACTGTTTGATATTCAAATCCTGTTTATCAATTCTTTGAAGAATGAGGTGTAGCATTTCTTTTATGGAAGTCTCTTCATTCTTCAATATGTGAAAATTTATGTCTGTGCAGAGTTTAAGCTTTCTCTCTTTAAACTGGCCGTAGACTTTCCTTTTCTACCAATAACCTACAAATTAGCAATTTTAGTAATCAGATTTGGAATCGGCTAAAACGAAAATCGATAGGTGCTATCCGAAAAACGACAATTTTGCTCCATATTTAGCGGATTCCACTCTTGGTTTTCCATTAATTCAAAATCTTATTAATCGTGTAGGTGAAAACACCTGGGAACCATTTTTTGTTCCACTTTAACTTCCTGATTTCTTTTAACTACTACCCAAAGCACTATCAATTAAAGCATTAATTGACCTTGAATCTTATGTTACGACCTTGGTTTTCATCACTAGCTTTTAGACTAAATATAAGTTAATTTCTGGAGTAGAAGATCAGAAAGTCAGGAAGACATTCTAAAACAAATCCTGACCTGAAATTAAAACAAAGTATTTTAGTCGGAATTTTAAGACGGTTTTGCCCCACTGTGCGACGGTCGTCAAGACTCTTACTGATATTGTTGTTGTCGTCAGGTCCTAGAAATAAAAACGTATCAGGTGGCGCCACAGAACAAGTATTAGATGTTTGCATGCTCAGCTCATGCAACGTATATTTTTACATTTAATGGAACGTTGTTCTATTTTCATGCAATAAGAAGTACATTTTTCCTTTTTTTTAATTTTTGCTCAACATACAAGATTCATTGCTTTCCTGGAGCTAGGAGATGTATATGTGTTTTGCAATATAAAATGGATATTTCTCACGCAGGTATCGATTTTCTTTTGGGAACAATTGTTCAACATTTTTTTGTTATGAAAGAAAAGTGTCAGATTTGCTCTTGTGAGTTTTGGTTTGAATTTTTTTGTTTTTTGTAAATATGTACATAAGTATGGGTCTTGAAAGAACATTTTCGTTCCTCACTTAAACATCAATGCTTTTTGTGTTCATAAGTATTAAATTGCAGAAATCGATTTAGTTTTTCAGGTGATTAATTCGGAGTACACAGAGTTTCATGTTTTCTATGTCTTCTTTGAAGGAGTAGAAGCTCGATTCTGGACTGAGTATTTAGCCATAGAAAGATACAAAAAAAATATTGCTTTGCTTTGAAGTGTAGGTAAGTGAAACGGTCGATGGAAGGATGTTGCACATTTTCCTTCCATCATTTTTTTTTTTCTTGTGCTGATTTATAAGCATTTTTTCCTAAAAGGGAAATGAAAATTGAAAAACTTTGCGATTTATTTTAGGTATGTTGAAAGGATGGGATGTTCCATTCCATCTAATGAATATAAAACACAGATGCTTAGGAAATGCAACATCATTTTTCCTTTGATATAGCTTTATTCATATCGCAATGAAGAACTCGTTAGTTTTAAGTAAAGTGAAATCAAATTTGATGCGAATTTTTTGTTATGTTTACGAAATGCTCATTTTGATTATTTTGTTAAAGAATCGTTCATAAAAGATTAAAGTTGTGTAAGTGTAAAAAATTATGGATTTGTTAGTTTTTTTTTTGTAAATTTTGTCCATCCGGATATCTTATATATTAAAGAGAGTTCGTTAAGTGTGTGTGGCCGATAAACTCGCGTTTGGCTGGTCCGATTTTGGTAATTTTTTTTTTGTTCTAAAAGTTATTAATAAGAAGATGGTTTGTATCAAAAAAAATTATACCTTTTCTACCATCTTTACATAGCTGTCAATTTGTACGACAGAAGAAACACTTTCGCTTTTTAAAAATTTTAACTAAGCTTAATTTGTAAGCAAATCTATTATGACAGGCTTTCAAAATAATAATTATCGATTTTGAGTAAAATAAATAATTTTCAACAATATTCAAAGGAACTTATTGTGGTAAGTAGTAAAAAAATTAACAAAGACGATTTCAAACCAAAAACCGTTTTCTTTGAAGTAGGACTTTGAAAGAACTTATAGTTTTAATAAAAGGATTTTACCGAGGTAAAAGTGACGAGAATCGCTCAACGCAAAGGGATTTTCGAAAAAGCAAAGTGAGTATAGTGTATTTACCGTTGCTGTTTTGCAATTAATTTTTATGCGTACAGGTAAATGGTTCGCAGAAATGAACTAAACCAGATTTTGTTATGTCGTAGATTGTTTCATCAAAATGCTGTGAATTGAGAAAAAACAGGATTCTCTAAATTAATACCACATATTTTTAAAGATTAAAACTGCAACCATTTTGTGTTGAAAATTCAAAGGCTAAGAAGTTTTCATTCCTCGAATTCCAATGATTCCGTCAGATTTCCCATTTGATTTAAAGCGTCCTCAGTTTTAAAACTTTAAGAATATGTGGTACATATTGATTTTTCCGTTTTTGTTTTCTCATTTTCAACTTTATGGAAAACCATCTGCTCTATTTATATGTTCTTGCACATCTAAAAACAAAAAAGGTGTATATCAAAAAGCGTTACAATAAATTGGTTAATGTTAACTACAATGGGAGCGTATTGGAATCCCGATTTTCAATATCCCGTTTTCTAAAATCCCCGAAAAAAAAAAAATGTTTAAAATTCTGTTTATAAAGTACTATTTTTTTTTTAAATCCCGCTTATAATAATCCTGTCCAAGCAAAATCCCGTCTCTGAAAAGCCCGATTTTTAGAACCCCGTTTATACCGCAAATCCCGTTTTGTACATTCATAACTACTACTCAATATGGTACACTTAAATTACCTAGCAGGTTCTCAATTTCAAAAAATTAAAAAAAAATGCAATGAAAATAAAATTTTTATTGCAAATAAAAAAAAAAAAAAATTGAATTGAAAAAAATTCAATGGAAAATGTGGTAGGTGAATATTATTTTTTACAATTTTGACAATTAGACCTTACATTCTATTTCAACTATAATAATAAAGATAATGAAAGGTCAAATAGTCAAAATTGTAAAAAAATTTTAATGAAAACTACATATAGTACAGAGAAAAAGCTGACATAAATCTGTGAATAGATTACCGCTAACTCTTATTACTTGCTCTATAGGGCAAGTACATATTGGTTTCGTGTAGAAACAAAATTGGAGGTTTTAATCAAAACCAACATCACGATGATGGAGAAGTCCGAAAAAGTGGGCCTCGAAATTCCGTCGTCCGTCTGTGCGTCTATCTGTACACATTTGCACAGCTTAAACGGGTGGACGGATATTCTTCAAATTTGGTACAGATGATTTTTATGGAATTCTGAAATTTTTTTTTTTTTGTTTTCTTATATCTCGCTTAGAAAATGTACCTCCCATAAAAATTTTTCATGTAATACCTACCAAATAACTCGAAAATGGCTCTAACGATTTTGATTAAACTGTGCCGACGTAAAATTCAAAGCGATTGCAAAAAAACTGCATACAATTTTTTTTTCATTAACAAAAGTTTGCACTAAATGTCGGCTCTACCCCAAAATCAATTTTTTTTTTAAATTTATAAAGAGCCAGCTCATAAAATCTACAAATAAAATAACATAAATGTGTTTTGAAATGCAAGAGCAATTTCGTGCGACCCAGTCATGAATTTTATATAAGTTGGATTTTTGGAAAAACTGGTTGTTTGAGCAAGAGAAATTTTTCATAATTTTGATTAAGTGTCGCGGCGATTTTTAAAATTAAAAACCTTGTGTTGATTCCAAAAGCGGAGTTATAAAAACGGGAGTTTAATAAACTGAATGGCAAAAAACGGGATTTTAAAAGCGGTATTTTAAAAAAGCAGGATTTAAAAAAAAAGTATTAAAAACAACCGGCAGGAATTTTAAAAACAGGATTATGCAAATCGGGATATTGAACCCAACCCCATACCCCACTGCAATAAACAGGGTCGCTTTTCTCAGTATTGATTTATTTTTAAACAGGTTCAATTCTTTTCAAAAATGCACTCAGCGAAGCGGGTGGGGGTTAACTAGTTTTTTTATAAGATTTCCTACTTTTCTTACAAATACTAAAACAAATAAGGTAGAGTTACCCAATTTCGGCTGTCTCCAGTTTCCGGTCACATTTCGACTACAGGCCACCTTTAAGGAACAATAGCATTTTATTTTTTATAACAAAAATACCCTTTCGTCTTAATATTATTTACTTTTTATTCATTTAAACAAAAAGAATGTGCACCAAATCGATGGAAAATATTGTAACGAACAATTAATTGCTTTATTTTTTGCTGTAGGACATCCTGAAGCCGAGTTATTCCCAAAAAACGATATTTTTGGGTGTTTTCGCACCGGTTTAACATGCCTTCATTTATCAATTGCTCGGCCATCTTTTGTGATAAAGAATTGAATTTTTCTTTAAAATGCAGAAACTTAAGAGGGCTACAAAATAGGTTAGAAAAATGTTAACCATAATATAAGCTTTTTTCGAAAAAAAAACGAAAATGTGTTTTTTAACAACTAGAATTTGACTTTAATACAATGAAATTACATACAACGATAGAAAATATTATAAGGTAGGGAATATATGTATGTTCAGTTTTTGGTCTACGACAAACTGGAGCAAAGATATAAGCTTAAAAGTAAAATATCCCAAAAAATGCATTTTTGTGAATAAATCCGCTAAAAAGAATGATCAAGTGGTGAGAAATTGGGGTTAAGCCTTATAAATATACCCCTATCGATCCATGAAACAAAAACTGACAGTGCCTCTGTGCGCAAAATCAAATGACGCTTTGACTGTACTATTAAGGCAATTAGAATTTTTAAAGCTTTAGACCATGTTATATCATTATATTCCTAAACAAGTTGTCAGTCGTGTAAATGGAGCATAATTACAAATAAGGCCAAGGATCACGATGACTAAAGAAAACGTTCCTCTTGGTGCAACAAGAGTCGCTATTTTTGTTTTAGTCATATGTATCAACAATTTCAACAAGGTGGATACCTTGCGTTCCTTTTGTATCTTAAAAACAAAAAAGAATACGTGGAATCCATCAACAATACTAAGAAAAACAAAAACACTAACAGAACAATCATTTTAAAACTTAATTTTTACATTTTGATAGCATCACAAGTAAAATACAGCGGAACCATGGGAACGGTTGGTATTGCTTTATTTAAAAGGGAGGAAATCCAGAGGGAGTTCTTTCTTTTTGGTTTGTAAGATTGAGGTTTTTATATTTTTGAACTTATTTGTTATCACTAAACCAAATTTATGTTCTGTATGTGCAATGTATTAACAAATAAAAAAAAATGTAAGACATTAATTTACTGATGCGTAGATAAAAAATATAAAAATGGATCCAGTTTGTTGAAAAGTAAGTTCATTAATCAATTGGAACTGACATATTAAATTGATTTGATGTAAAATCCAAGTTATAACATGAATCTTCTATACATGTAAGAAGACCAACGTTGGTTTTATTTTTAAACTTCTAAAGTTTGTCTAACGTTAGAGATACACATATATATTTATTACAAATTTACACGACCCGTAAACTTATCTTTTGGCTTAACACCCCAAGACTGAGGAGAAAAGTTTTTATTTTCTTTTAATCCCTAAGTTAATCGATAAAATAGAACCATATGTTATTCTTGAACAACAACAATTTGGAAATCTGGAAACGTTGCTTTTTTTCAATTTTGTTTAGGAATTTTCTTTTCAATTTTTGTTTTCATATCCTCGTATGCTAAATAGATGCAAATCCTCTTTATATTCTTTTTGATGAGTTGGTTTTCGATTCAATTCCCAAAAATATCAAAACAACTTTGTGAGAATAAAGGGCTTAAGCATCATAGAATATTTTACTGAATTCGGTAAACGCCTTCTCTTAAAGGTTCCTCTTCACAAGCACACTGAAATATCCAATAAACTATCAAACATGTCATAGCCCGTTGTTTTGATATGATTTAAATTATGATGAATTTTCAAAGCCTATCCTTCTTCAGTGTCAGTGTGCTTAACAACTGTCTGCCTGTCACCCGTTTTCGTTTGTCAGTTATATTCTAAACTGCATCCCAATCTAATTCTACATTTTATCGGGCCATAACAAATGGCACAACCCAATTTCGTTCAATCCCAAGCAATAACTTATCCCTGTGTATCCTTCCAAATTTTGGTATGAGGTCTGTATCCACAAACAAAAACACGCAAGACAACAACACCAAAAGAAATACAAAAAATAACCCCGAATATGGGTATCTCTGTCGAGCATTTGCGATTCATGTGATAGCTGATAGGCACAAACATCAAATGCTATTTGCTTGTTATTGACGGTTGTCCTTGAATAAGTATCATAGTAGATGTGGAAGCAGAAACATGATTTCTCTTCTCAATCCCAGCAGTATTAGTATATCTGTGCTTTGTTTGCTGACGCTGAATAAAACAAAACAATTTCTCCACCACCATAAGCCCGACCGACCGACCCCATGTCATCAGAAGTCCTGCTGCCAAAGAGCCAGATGGACATTGGATTTTTAAAAAAATGCAAAACAGGACAAAAGATTCCTGGTGGTCGTAAAAATTGTATTTTAGTGTCAATCTGATGTCTGGTTGTGTTTGTGCCGAGTTTAAGCAATAGCAACCATAATAGGATATCATCTTTTCAGCCCTACAGGATCGGCCACATGCTTCAGCACCCTCCTCCGTCACTGTGAAAAATATACTTGGTCAGCAGCTTCACCCACACAATATGATATCGTAGACCTTTCGTTTATGGGATGTTGCTGAATATTTAATTAGACATTTCAAGAGTGTAGCCGAAATTAGAAATTGGATCATAAGAAGAAGATTAACATAGCTGCCAATTGGATTATGAGGGAGGGGGAGTACGTCTTCAGAGACTGTATTTCTGTAGGTATTCCGAAAAGGCATAAGGAAATTTTATTGATGTTGAATGTTAACGAGCCATGATTGGAAGTAAGTGAGATTTTGATCTGGCTTGAATATTTTCACGGGAATTTCGTTTATTGTTTAGCGTCAGTAAAAGATTTATTGGTATTGCAGTCGTAATCAATGGTTATGTAAATTTCTTGCCTTAGAATCTCACTACCCGTTGGTTTAAGTGTTAAAAGTCAAATAAAAATAAAATCCCTGACCGATTTGTATTAGCTATAGGAGTAGGAAGTTGGAGAAAATAATTGGAAATATTGATCAGAAAATTAAGTCATTTAAGACTATTTTTGCAAGTCTTACAAAACTGGGAATAAAGATAGTTCAAGGAACACATTTTTTCGTAAAGTTTCCAGATCTGAAATAGGGACCGTTGCGTCTGATAACCCTAGTTTTTAATAATACCTTACAGTTTTTAGTTTAAAGATTAAAAAAAAAGCAAACAGACGGTTGTAACATAAGGTAGTAAACTTATGGAATCAGTAATTGCTCTGAATGCAGTTGAATAAGCTGTAAGGTTTATGGTATATTTATTGTTCTGTAAACATTTAGCAGGAATCATCTAAAACTGTTTCATTCACAAAAAAAGAAGAGGTGTCGTCACTCATTTTTACAATTATGAGAACTAGATGTTGCTAAGATTATACTAGTTAATCTTTTTGACGTTGTTGTCAAAAAGTAAATTTTCACTCTGGATAAACGCCAGAAGAATAACTTCAACAAGAAGAGTTTTTAATCATTTTTTTAGCTGGATATGTTTAGCGAGTAAGATTCCAATTCTATATTCAGCTCAAAATAACCTTAAAACTTATTATATTTGCGAAAAAAATAGATTTAGGATATAAAGTAAATATATACATAGGTAGGAAAGCACTCAACAACTACTTTATTGTGAAATGATCATTTCTCTTCGATCATTTCATTTCCTAGCTCATTTTCTCCAAATTGAAATGGAAATTATTTCATTTCCCCTAGTCGGAACAGGCTATTTAACCAGCTATCAATTAAAATCTTAGAACTAACAATAATCGTAGACAGACTTTTTTAAGGCACCCTTATGTTGGTCGCTAAGATGATTCAAGTAAGCAATTTTCTTTGGGATCTCTGAGGCAATATTTTTTTTCAGATGAAATTGTATGTTGCCGGCTACCAATTCATTATGCATTACACTGAAGAATAAATTTTGTCTCTCTTGTATCCGAAGTGATTCATGTCAAATATCTTATCCTGTCGGGGGCCCCGGGGCACCGCCCCGCTTGCCCCAATAGTGTGAACGCCAATGGTTACATACGTACCTACTACAAAATGTTTGCACTACTTTAAGTCCAACAGCTAAAAAAAATAAAAAGATCCTATAAGTTCCGTCATTTTGTTTGATGAATTATTTTTCACATGGTTTAGGCTAACACACGTACCATACTAAAGGACTCTGAGTTGTAAGCAGCCTCTATGTAAAATTTCAAACAAATAATTGTATAATTGTTAAAGACAGAGGTCAACAGAGTTTATAATTTTGTCAGCGATTAAATTTGTTTTATTGTGAAACTTACAGGGTCACTGTGGCGTATGTGGAACTTTTTACTGAACATATTGTGTCGCTCCAGAACTGTAAGGATCTGGAGTTTAAATATAGTTTATCTGTTTAAATATTGTAAATGGCGCCAGGAAAAGGAAAACGCCAATATGCATTTTTATACATTAGACTCCAAAGAACAATAAAATGCAAAGAAAATCTTGTTAATAAAAAAGAGGAATTTTTGAATTAAAAATGGATTAGACACTATACAGTACACTGCATACAGTACGCCCTCGGTTAAATAATTTGTGTTTTTTTTTATTTCACCTAGTCCTATTTCGTAAAAAAAAATTAAGAAGTTTTAGCAGAATAAACTAAACAAATATTTTATTTTGTTCACATTAATTTTGTTTGTGTCCAAAAACCTATGTTACTTGAGTGTTTGAAGAAAACAAGATTTTAAATAGACATTGGCAAACTTTATTTTCATTTACATTCGAATAAGATTAAATTTAAGCATATGTACCAACATTGGTTCAAAACCTTTTTTTTTTTTGTTGAAAGTCAACATCACGATTTATAGTTTTTATATGAGATTATTTATATGAACTCATTTTGCAGTCTATCATTGCTTGGCCACCAACTAAACAAACTTGACATCCATTTAGATTCGTCCATGTCGTCATTGCGAAATGTCAAATCTATGTGGTTGATTTGTGGGAATCATTTTTTTCCATTGCCGGTTAGATTTATGACACACATCAGGCAGAAATGTTTTTTTTTTTTAGTTGAACTACATGAAATTTAGTAGATAAAGATACAGATGTCTATTTTCCACATTCATGCAAATAATTTCATTTAATGTGAAGTAATCTATCTGTAAGCTACGAAGTAGGTGGGTTTGACGATGTCCTATCGAAAAAAGGATGTTTACTGTATAAAAGTTTTGAAATTTGAGTTCAAAAACCCTACTCTAGATTGAAGTGTTGCTGTGACACAACTTTTTGGCACTAGTTTTGATGTGGGTTTTTTTTTTGTTGGTGGTAAATATGATTTATAGGCTTATCCTGAGTTGCGGTGGATATTATCTTTTACTTTGGTGGTGCATTCGCATCAAGTTTTTTTATTCTTATTTTAAATAAATACTACCAACACAAAAGCCTGAACAAACAATCATGCCATATATTTATTTGTTCTTTTCGCTTAACAATTGGAAATATATGTACGTTTTGTTTGTTATGTGGCTACAAGGATATTAAAACAATAAAACCTACCTACATACACATGTATGCATACATGCAAGCCAAATACATTTTGCTGATATGACAATCAATTTCGTAGCAAATAATTCCTGATGGAAATATATCGATGGATATATGTATGTATTCACTCAAAACAGTTTTGTTCCTTTCAACAAAAAAAAAAAAAGAAAGCAATAGGTAATAATTTTAATAGTATGTAATTCGAATTATGTATTTTGGAATTTATAAAATTTATAAAAGGTTAAAAATTACCATGCGCACAAATATGTAAGAGAAAATATAAAAAAACATATAAAGGAAAATATTTTGGCTTTTAATTGAAAATTTCATTTCATTTAAAACACGTTTACATCAAATTCAATTTATTTAAAAACTGAACTCATTCCTGAATTCAACTTCTGATGCCTTTTGAATTGTGTCTTAATGTTCCCTAAAACTCTCAAACCAGATCTTTGAAAAAGAATAAACAAATGCGGAGTGCTATGAAATGTTTAATAATTATTTTATATGTACATATCGCACCCTCAGTGCAAAAGAGCGATAAGTCAATGATGAGATAATGATGAGGAAATGTTGCTTTTTAAATTACCTTTCTTTTGAAGGGCTTGTTGTTAACGTAAACGAAAAATTCGAAAGATTATGACTGATTTTATCCAATTCCTACTATATTAAAAGTCAAACTCTTTCCTAATTTAAACAATTTTAAAAAATAAATTTATTAAAACTACAAAATAAACATAATGGTTCTTGTAATAGAGCTTTGACATTATGCATATTGCTGTCCCATGGAAAGTTATAGGGAAAAGTTTTGAGTCAGTATGTATTTTGCAGAAGCGTTTTCTCGAAATGAACTTTTTTGAGTTCTCGCTCTTTTGCACTGAGGGTGCGATTTGTATGTAGATTTGAAAATTGATATTTTATGTTTAGCCTTTGAGTGCATATTTTAGGAAACAAATTGTTTTTATCAAAGTGTTGTTCGTAAGAATACTAAAAATTTGTAATTTTTTCTTTCAGATTCGATAGTGCTGTTTTTTTTCAGGTAAATACATATAATTTATTTAAACATAAAATTTTATTTGTTCTTCCTTGCATTCTATGCCTAAGACATAAAATAAAAATTTGGCTTATTCCCCCTCCATTAATTTTTTAGCCGATTTATTTTCATTCCTATTTTTGAGAAGAAAAAGCTTTACCTCATCCCCCTCATTTTCTTTAAACCATAATCAAACATACCGGATTTTTTTTTTTGTTTTGAAAAGTTTTTGAAATTCTTTATATACCTAAAGAAAACTGTTTTCAATATTTTTTTTGTTAAAATTCTTTGTTATACAACAAATTAAATGGCATACTTCCATTGAAAGAAAAATTTCTAAAAAGATGGGTTTGTAGCTTTAAACTAAATTGTATACTAATGTTTTCATTTTTAAATTTAATGTTTTCATTTTTAAATTTCTTAAAAAATTCGTTCATAAAATTTTAAAAAGCTTTAAAATTCCAAAAAAAAACTTTTAACATAAGATCTAGTACGTGCTACCGGTCATTTTATTAATTTTTTGTTTTTTAATAGCGTTTAATGAAGTTTTTGTTATATTAACATATGTAACTGTTTTTAACAAAACTTTGATAAAAACTATCACGAAAAACCCTTGTATTTCGTTCAATTTTGAGAGTGCCAATAATTGTACCCTCAGGTGCCAACGATTGTACCTGGGTGCCAATGATTGTTCCTTTTCGCTGTATTTTCCTATTTTAAAAATAGTCTTTCTTTACTTAACATTTTTTCTAATAAAATTCAAGTAAGAAATTCTTTAAGCTATAATTTGACATATACATAAAACACATTCCTAGCTCTTTAAATACGAGAGCAATTCGTAATTCAAAGGAAAAAAATGCTTAGGGGTGCCAACCATTGCATTGTACCCGTTACGCTATTTATTGCAACTGAAAAAAAAATTCATTAAAAATTTTTTTAGAAATTGAAACTGAAAAATATTTGCATTAAAAATAAAATTTTTATTGCAAATAAAAATGTTTTGCATAAAAAAAATTACTGAAAAATTAATAATTTTTTCATTTGGAATCAATGCAAAATGTGTGCGTGACGTTTTAAATCTTCGAAATTTTAATTAATTTTGATGTTTCGAAATTTCGAAGATTTAAAACGTCTTTTCAAGGCTTTAAACTATGAATATTTCAAATTAAATATTTCAAATTAAAAAAAACATTAAAAACCAAAACCGAATATTTTAAGAAACCTCCTTAAATTAAATATATAGCATACTAGTCCTGACGAAGAACGTAAACACGTTTGAAACTTTGACAGTTATTTAAGAATAATTAATAACAACCTAAAGCCCGCTTAGGATTCAATATATTGTTAAAAGGTCACGAAGATAGAAATAAGTTTTAAATTTTATTCAGGTAGATTAGATACTGGATAAACATAAATTGAGTTAAAATAAGCATTTTAAACGTTGAAACTCTATAAATTCAATACAAAATACAGGAAACTTTTTGGTTAGATCAAAACAATGAATAAAATACGACTGCGTTTTTTTATATTATTTAAAATAAAATTTGTCTTTTTATGTAAAACAGATATTTGAATTTTATGGATTACAAAATACTTCTGAACCGAAATATACGATTACCAACATCATATTAAGAAATTATACCCAAAATCGATTTTTAAAAACCTTCATAAATTTAAAATCTCTTAGATTTAAAACACAAACAAATTTAAATGCAAACACAATCTCATAAAATAAAAAGTATGTTTTCCAATATCTGATAGAAATGAGATAAAACTAATGTTTTTTCTACGTGTTACGACCAATGGCAGTAACGAAAAAATCGCTATAAAAATGCACAGCGCCATCCATCAATTTACCAATACCGAGAATTTCCCTTTATCGCAGACACTCTTTGGGACATTAAATATTAATCAAGATTTTTCCGTATTATTGATTCCTGTCCATTATGTACTCGAAGGATTCACTTAGAGTTGTTGTCCCTGGGGAGGAAAAATTCTTTTAGCACATTTGTTAACTTTCATAAGTACACTTAAGTTAGCAATAAAATATTGCTCAGTTTTCACTTATCTTTGTATAGATATATCTATGAGAGATTCCCTTGAGACATAAAGAGGTATCGTATAAGATTAAGGATATATCAACCTGAATACGACAGCTTTGGTGATAGTTGGCTTTTATTATGCTGGTGAAGAAATGTGGCTTTTACTGGCCATATCTCAAAATGAATTACTTATAGTATTTTTTTGCTGTCAAAAGAAAAACCAAAAAAGCGTATGTTGTTCCTTACTATCAACCATGTGATTTATCTTATATCCGAAACTATTTTTAAAGTAAACATAGAAAATGTACAACAAACAATCAATCAGAGGTGTTAAATCAGCTCCCCAGTTTTCGGTTGACTTGAATAAAATCGATAATATCTTAAGGCAATCAATCGTTGAGAGTGGTTTGTATTCAGTAGAGTATTTGCCGTCTTTTCTTTATTGAAAAATAATCAGATAAATGAAATTATACCCTTTTGTGAAAGGATAAGAATATTAAATTCAAGAACCTGTCAACCTTCTTCTAAGTTATACCTATACACCATTAAGAAAGAATCTGACTTTAAAGTAATGGAAGTTATATTTTTCAAAATGAAATTTGGTTCTTTTTTTTAACAGCCAGTCATGCTTACGACTATCCTTGAGGGCTTTGTTTAAGGTCTGCTGATTCGATTTAGTTTAAAAAAAAAGACATATGTACGTGGTGCTGGGTCATTTGGGTAAAATTGTTGAATAGATAATTTTTTTCTTAAAAAAAAAAAACTATTTTTTGCTAGTTCATCGTTGTATCTGTTAAAATCATCTAGATATTAGATACTGTTTTTACTCTCGATATGGGTACTGTATATATAAGTCAAGTAATGGAGATATCATATAAATACTCAAAGAAGGATGACACCATGATAGAAAGTACGAAAAAGTGTGTACCGGTTAGGTATTTATCAGTACGTGTGCTCTGTGCTTGTATAACAGGAGCCATTACCTCTATTTATGGATTGATTCATTATAAATTTGTAGCAGTTTTGGAAAATTTCCAGAAAGATTAAAGCAAGGTCGTTGCAGCTACAATCAGTTGTGGCTCAACCAACAAGCTTCTCCAGCGCCAGCTTGAAGACACGGCCGATGGTGGACTTTCCAGGTGTGAACCCCCACTGATAAGGACCTTTCAGATTACTGACGAAGTGTTTCATTTCAGACGTTCTCATATTACTTCAGAGAGGATCTTATGGGCAAAGCAAGTTCATTAACTAACTCAAAAGTGAGCGCATAGATCAGCACATTCTGAGCTGAGCTATCTTTCTTTTTGACATGGCCCATTGTACTTAGACCTTATTAAAGTTTAGCCTTGCGAAGAGTTTGCTTTGTTCAAACTGCCTGATTTTTTACAAAATGTACCATACCGTCGGCTTCAAGTGAAAACCTGCTAACTTCACATAAAAATGACAAAAATTGATTCTTTTAAATTTAATATTATGAAATCCAAGAAATATTTTTATGTTGTTTTGAATTTATTCAAACACTAGCTGACCCGGCGGACTTCGTTCCGCATTTTGCTTGTATTTATTTTCAATTTTTGGCTTTGTAATGTGTTAACCTTTTCCAATACAAAAAAATCGGGCCACAACTTGATATATGGAACAAAAACATAAAATTGTATAAAGTATTAAAAAAAGCAAACCATTTGTCTGATAGCTATCGCTACTAAAATTTGATAATCCAGTCAAATAAGGGTTTCACCTCGGAATGAATGCTAATAGAATTTTTTTTTGCTCAATACCTTCGTTTTGGCATTCTATAACATACCTCAAAAGTCTAGAAAGTCGCGACTTTCAAGCTAAAATCGCGAAATGGAGATTTTCAAAATTAGAATTTCAAGAATTACATAACTTCGAGGCATTTTTTAATGCTGATTACAAATTTTTTTTTTTTTTGATTTTTGACATAAGTTATAGAATATCCAAACAAAGATACAAACAAAAAAATTAGCCTATCAGCACTAATTATAAGATTGTACCAGGATGTTTTTTAGTGCATATCCCAAAATTGTCCCTTTTCTCAAAAAATACCAATTTTTCATAGGTATGAATGTTTTTTTCATTGTATTGTTTTGATTCTTAATGATAATGAATATGAAAACCTTCATGAAAAATTTTGTCCCTCTACCATAACTTTTAAGGGTTTTTCGCGAAAACCCGCGAAGCAAGCCAGGCATGATACTTTTAAGTTAAAAAGCTGTTCATATTGGTGAAAATAGTTAAGAAAATGAAAATCTGATAAAAAGATAATTTTCTTATTTTCAATTTTCTCGGAAATTATAAGGCACAGAAATATATGGTTTTCAGTATTTGATAAGAAATTAATTGAGGCAGTTTATTTTGTTGATTTATTTCATATTTAAATTTACAGTCTTGGTAAAAATAGTATTTAATGTGTTTTTTTTTTCAACTTTTTTCCCAAATTTTGACTTTGAAGTTGATTATTTCGAGAACAATTAATTGCAATAATTTGATTTAAAAATTAGAATCAAGTGTACAATTCTGTATCTTGAAAAAGGTATCATTCATAACTGTAAGTGTTGCCATTGTTTTTTAATAATTTTTTTTCGTATTTAACATGATATTTTAGAAAATTGCCCCTCCCGCCTTAACGGGGGGAGATGGACCCCCCCTCCTGTAGTAAAAAATTATTGTATTAAACTCCTCTACAAAATACCGTTATCAATTCTTGTCGCCTAAGTTATCGTACTCTCCCTAAGATTTTTATTCCCAATTGTCCCGATTAGAAATACAAAAATATGAATAACTTTTGAAAAGGAGCAGCTAGGATTTCAATTCCAACGGATTTTGCACATATAATCATCAACAAATACAACCCAACTTGCAGTTTTTGTCGACATTTTTCTCATACCTGTCGATGCTTCCTGCCCACCGTGTTCGGTAGTAAGTTTGCAACTGTTATAATAATATGGGTTGACAATTAAAAAACAGGTATAGCTTTTTTTAGAGACGTCAGATTGTCTTGATCTTGTCTAGATTTTTTGGCATCAGCATTAAAAAATACCTCGAAGTATTGTATCATATGTGAATATATTACCATTGTCTTTTATTGCTTATTTTGAAAATCTCCATTTCACGCTTTGACCTTGAAAATCGCGACTTGCGGACATGGGATTTTTCTATACTTTTGAGGTATGTTATATAATGCCAAACCGAAGGTATTGAAAAAAAAAAAAATTTCTATTAGCATTCATTCCGAGGTTTACTCCTTTTTTTCACCTTATTTGACTATGTATCATGATATTTTTTGGCTATTTAAGAAATTCAAAAAGTAGCAATCTTTTTTTGTAAATTGTAAAGAAACCGACTTAAAATGAAAAGATTCCGTCTTAATTCTATACATACGTCTAAATATTAAAATATTTTCTTAAGAAGATTAAATCATTTTAAATTAATGCGGAAATTGTATTAATAAATTGGTAGCTGAAACAACTTAAACAAATTTTAAGTTTCAGTTTATCATACCAATTTTCAACTGTGAGATATAGCTTAGTGGTAAATTGAGGAAATAACATTTTAAAGAGTTAAATCGTGTTTGTTTTTATTAGCCTTGAATATGAGCTCTTTGAACCCCAAATATTGCATTTGGTCATAACTTGACAGCAGCGCCACGTACCAGGTCCAACAGGGGCGTACACACCATTGGGGCAAGTGGGGTGGTGCCCCGGGGCCCCCAACACGCCAGGGCCCCGTAAGGAGACAATTTAGAGAAGGCAACTGGTTATAAAAGTATCGAAGCAAAAAGATAAGATACTTGACATGAATCACTTCGGACACAAGAGAGACACATTATATTTTTCAGTGAATTGGTAGCCAGTCACATAATATTTCATCTAAAAAAAAAGTATTACCTTAGGGGTCCCAAAAAAAAATTGCTTTTTTGAAAGAAAAATTACATATTATCTTGGGGCCCCAAAAAATATTACTTACATAATTTTAGCGCCCAACAAATGATAGGTACATCAGGGGCCCCAAAAAAAAATAAGTGGGCGTATACGTCCTTTTTTATTTGTTCTTATTTTCTATATCAAAGGGGCCCCAAAAATGTAGTCTTGCCCCGGGGCCCCGACAACTCAACGTACGCCCCTCGGTCCAACTATAAAACAAAGCCTGTCTCGAATGAACCTTATCAAACGCAAAAAAATTCATAAAAGTCTATACAGCCGTTCGGACTCCAAATATGGAATTTAACTATAACTTGACAACAGCGTCAAGTCTTTCTATATATAATTTGACAACAGCACCACCTACCGAATACAGTTATAATTTACAAAACATAGATGGAACTTATCACACAAACGAACTTTCACAAAAATCTGTCAAGTCTTTCGGACTCCAAATATGAAATTTGTCTATAACTACTTCGGCAAAAGCGCCACCTACCGGGTCCAATTTATGAAACAAAACATGTTTCGATTAAATTATATCAGACACAAAAAGTTTCACAAAAATCAAAATATGCAATTTTCCTAAAACTTGACAACAGTGCCAACTACTGGGCCCAATCATGAAACAAAACTTGTCTCGAATGAACCTTGTCATAACACAAAATTTCACAAAAATCTGTCCAGTCATTCGACCCCACCTATGGAATTTGCCTATAACTTGAAAACAGCGCCACCTATTGGATCAAATTATAAAACAAAACCTGTAACGGATAGACCTTATCAAATAAACAAAATTTCACAAAAATCTGTTCAGTTATTCGACCCCAAATATGGAATTTGCCTATAACTTGACAGCAGCGTTTAGGATAGACCTTTTCACATATATTTCACACAAAATTTCAGAAAAATCTGTCTAGTCGTTTAGGAGTAGGGTCACAAACAAACGCACAGGAGAAATATTATAATATGTAGATACAAACCATAACTCTGATTGATGTGCCAATGCTTTACTTATTTGTCCTCAATGAAAATCAGAGATATACATTTTATTTGTGCAGTCCATATGTGGATTTAATATCACAAGACGAATAATAATTATTTGTTTCACTCAAAATCAGACTTTTTTAATTATTTTGAAAGCTTTACAAATTAAGCTTAGTTAAAATTTTTTAAAAGCGAGAGTGGTTTTTTACTCGTACATATTGACAGCTATGTAAAGATGCGAGAAAAGGTATTATTTTTTTTGATACAAACCATCTACATATTAATACCTTTCAAACAAAAAAAAAAATTACCAAAATCGGACCAGCCAAACGCGAGTTTATCGGCCACACACACTAAACGAACTCATTTTTATATATAAGATTAAGATATATTTTATTTTTAAATAATTTTGTCAGGAGTATAAAAGAAGAGTGATTTGTTTTCTAAACTACACATTAAAAATATACAAAGCTAATTTTTGAAAACATGATCTTGTTTAAAAAAAAAAATCTTAAGTCTAAACTCTAAGGTGACCTGATTGCTTGTATTTCATTTTCTTCGGAAATTCGTTCTACTTTAACACACATATTAGTCCCATTTTAGTGTGAAAATAGGAAAGTTTTCATGACATCTAAAAATAAATAAATACAAAAGATAGCCCGAAGAAGTCGAAAGGACAATGCCTTTGAAACAATCTCCTTCATCAGCAACTTGGCACTTTTTCTTTATATATAATATATATTTTTATTCACTTTTATCTTTTCTCTGTTTTATTTTCCTTCCTTTTAATTTCGCTTTAGTTTTATTTTAAATGAAAAGGCACAAATCGAAGAATGGGTTTTATGTTAAGAGACATGTCTGAAGATATCTTTAGGTTGTTGATCTCGATTCTATTATTTTAGCTCCAAAGTTGGGATACATCTATTTTCTTGCTTTTTATATTTCCCTTTTTGTGTTGAACATGAATGGAATATAGAATGAAATACAATAGTTATTTTCAGCCTAGTTTATGATACTTCACCCTATTTCAATAAAAGGCTTTGTATTCATTTTATTTTGCTTGAGTATTGAGTGAACTTCTCTCTTCTAGAAAAGAAGCTCAGTTCATTTAAAATATGAAATGTGTGTCTTGAATGTACATTAATTCTGATACTTTATTTTTACAAATAACTGCAATTTTGCCAGTTAAAGTATTACGTTTCCCGACATAGTGTTTCAGTTTAACATTAACACCAATCAAGAGTAAACATTAAAAATACACTACATAATAATATAGAAACACGTATTTTGTAAGACATTTGTCAAGACGATGAATTATTAGGATGTTTCAAAGTAAGTTTTAATTTTATAGGTAATGTTTGCTTTGTGTCTCAGAAAAATACAAAATCTTTTTTAATTTCTTAGACATGAAGATAATTCTTGAGTACAGACATTAAATTGGAAGGTTTTTCGATTGCAGTCCAAAACCGTTTACAAATTTGTTTTGTCATTTTAAGAACAAATCTGATATTTACGTTTCTTGCGAATTTTACATCTAAAAATGTGAGTTCTTGATTTTAAAACGGGAATAAATTCAGTAAAAAACTACCATTACATAATTGCTAAAATAAATACAAAAAAATATGGACTTTTAGGTGGACGTGCAAAACCTTTACCTAGAATTTTATTATATTAAAGCCTTTCTTAAAAGCTTAACCAATTTGAATCCAGTGCATTCATAACCCATTTCAGTGCAATCAATGACCACGATAGTTCAACAAATTTCTGTCTGCGTCTCAACCAGTCCTACTTGAATACTTGACCGTAAACATTAAAAACTTCATAATATTTTTTTGTACGTATCCTGGAGCTATTCATGCAGGATTCGGGTTATAGCGTCTTTACCTGGTTCCTTTTTGTTTGATCATTTATTTTGCGCTTGTGTTTGTCCGCATTTGTTTTGCACTTGACAGTTAAATATATTGTATAAACAATACATCTTTAAACAATTGAATGAATATGTGTAGTGCACACAGACATATTTTCGTGTACCTGTACGTGTAAAGGTTATGTTTATATATCATAAAAAATTAACAGATATGAATAAAGTCAAATTAAAACGAGAGTACAGATCTAAGTGAATATTCTGAATATACATACATAATGTATGTACTTAAACCACGGAATTTTTTATGTAGCCCAAATAATGAAAATCAAAAACAATGTAGTCTATTTATTTAGAAACAAGACTTAAAACTAGTTAAGACTAGGAAAAATTAACCTAATTTATTGTAGGTAAATAATCCAAAATCAAATAGTTTCCAACAGCACAAAAAAGTGAGTAGGTAGTCATCATAAAAATAATAATGGCGATATAATTATCTCTCGTGAAGTGAAATCTTATTACCGATAAAATTTTTTCAGTAATTCATACATTTTACTTCGAAAAAACACAAAGTGCCTTGAAAACAGGGCAAATTTAGATTTTTTATTTTTTACCAAATGCATTTTTCTGAATCCAAATTGTTTTATATATGTATGTACCTACTTTTTCAGGTAGCGATAACCCTCCGACACAAAAAAATTTATTTCTGTTTTTAAAAATGGCTTCCATTTTCGTTTACGTTTTTAATACAGTTTGACTGAAATTAATAAAAAAAATTATTATATTAAAAAACGCAATATTAAAAACTAAAAATTTTTGTTTTGAAAGCGGCCTAATTCCAAAGGTTGTACGACAGAATTTTTAACCGTGTAGTAATTCAAATCATAAAGCTTTAGTGTAAGAGAAAGAGTTAATGTTAAATTAAGACAATTGTATTGCGTGTTGCCATTAGTGAACAAATTCAAATAAACTGCAATTTTATATGTATTAAGTTTTCATTAACATTGTTTCATTCCAATTGAGCACTTTGACTGCATTATAATATACATACAACTTTTAATCCACTGTTTTTTTTTTAATTATCCTGACTCATTCTTACACAAATTACCCTAAGGCAACTCTACTCGTAATTAATGAGTTCAGTGGCCAATGCAAAAACAATTTTCTAAACTTCCGATCCTAGAGCCAAGCTAAGTTACCTATACCTGGTTTTTTGTGTTCTTCTCTTGACATCAGTATACATTTATGCCAATGTTTTTAAACTCCCTCAAGGTTCAAGACTTAGCCTAAAATAAACAAGAATTAAAAAAGTAAAATAAAAATGAATCAGCCATTCATAACAAACAAAAGAAAAGTCTGAGCCGGCCTAGAAGGCATCATCAGCTTAAGTTGGCACAATACTCTAAACATACTAAAGGCGAAACAAAAAAGTATTTAAAGATATTCCTTTTAAGATAAATTTTAATTAAATTTTTCGTCTACTTAAAGAAGAACAAAAAGAATTTTCGTCATTTTCTTTGTGAGTATTTCTTTCGGAGACGAATTTTTATGTGGAAAAGGGTTTGGTGTTTTGTGTAGATATTTTCTGTAAGGGGATTTTATTTGTCCTCACACAAAAAAACGACCAGAATTAAGTTGTGTGACTAAAAGGCTTGAATAAGAGTCAGCAAAGTTGGTGGTACCATAATAGTACCTTCCCTTTTTCTTGTGATGGTGTTGTTTGAGCCTTTAGTATTTCAGCACCAAGGCTTCTTTGTTCTTATCTTAGGGATTTTTCTCGTGTTCGGGAGACTCTTTCACTAATTAGAAGTTTTTTTCCTGCCTCTGTCAAGGCGTATTACTGACAGAAGGTTATACAAGAAATAAAATATCACGAGCTTTCGGCGGAGATAAGAAGATGTTGGTGGTTCTGAGTAAACGACAAAGAGGTTTTATTTGTTCGCCAAAAACCATTAATACCACCTGAAACTAAATGTATACTTTTCACACAAACTTCCTATGATTTTTTTTCATCATTTCATTGTTTATGCATCTGCTTGTGGTGGTGGTAAATGTTTACATTGTGTTTAAGATGAAATTAAGTTGAATATCAATTTAACCGGCCTTGAATGTTACTTGTGGGAATGTAAAAAATTACAATAACGTTTTATTTGAGTGCTGTATTTGTGGAAAAGTAAATGGTGGAAGGTTTAATCAAATGTAATGAGTATGTTTGCGCAAAAGTCTTGGAGAAATAATTGTCGTTTTGGCCATAATCCATTGGTAATCTTTACAATGTATTTGGAATGGCTTTAAGTTTGTAGTACCTACATCGTACCTGTGTCAGGGGTAGCTTATGTGAGTGAAAGGCAATTAAAAATTTAAATTCGGGCAATAATAAACATAACATTTTGAATCTGTAACAAAATGAATTTAATTTTGTACGTGATGTGCATATATTTGTAGTTTATAAAATCTACTCTTATGTGCTGTTATATTTCGTTTTGCTGTTTGTTTACCTATTTTAATTGTGTCGTTGAGAATTATAATTGTAGCACGATGTAGCAGGTATGAAACCATGTTACTGCAATAAAGGTGAGTTATAGGTTCATAGAAATGATGTTAATATTATTTGCTGTTCGGTTAAGAGCTTTTGAATGTTAGTTTTACAGTCGTCACGAATTCGTTGTTTTTTGCTTGATTGTTTGTTCAAATTATTTTTATATTTTTTAACTTGATGTTGAAGATGCTGGGCACAATAACAGTAAGTTGGGATTACTTGATACTATCACGTTACTGATATTCCACGTTATAAATATTATGGCACTATTATTTTTGCGTAAGTTTAAATTTGCATCTTTTAGCACATAATCAAACAAAGCATACAAAGTAGAAAATAACAAAAATAAATATAAATTTATGTGACATTAAAAGAATTAAAATATTTTAAATCTATCTAAAAAAAATCTGAATTCGGTGAAGTCGTTTAGAAAGAGACCTAAGTGAACAAAATTTGTTTTTAAAAATTACGGCCTCACTGTTTAAAAAATAGTGTTGGCACCCCCAAATGCAATTTTTTTTTTTCAAACCAGCTTGGTTCGATTGCCTTAGGTTCTAAATTTTTAACGGAATTATTTTGTTCACCTCAAAAATCAAAAAAAAATAATTTTTGTATTCAGTGTTAAAATTGTTGGTTTTGCACTGTCGTTTGCCCAAATTTAGCTTTGGATAGCCCAATTTTTTTATTATTTTCTTTATTCCACTATTTTTTCAAAAAAACTTGTTTTCAATCAGAAACCGAAAAAATTCTGATTTTTTTTTTCCTGTGAAAAATCGTAAGTTTTAAACTGTGGTTTGTTTACCCAAGGTTAGCCCTGTATAGCCCAACTTTTATTTTCGCTATCCTACGCTTAGTTTGAAAATTATAGAAGAATTAGTTTTTATTCACCACACAAAAATGTACGCATAAGCCACAGAGTGACCTTTTTTTAAATTTATAATTAAGAAAAATTAAATCCACCGGTGTTTGCATTGCACCTCAAATGTTATTTAGTTGACTTTGAACTTGTACTTGATTGAATGTAGTCGAAATAACATTCTTGTTAAGAAGCTTAAGTTGATTTGCTTTATTTCACCTTAAAAACCATAACATACAAATATTTTTTCAAGTGTAAAAATCATTAGTTTTTTTGGTTTGCCATGTAAGCACCTAGAAAAGCTACATGGTTAGTAAAATCTATCCAAACATTTTTCAAAAGTAACAATAAATATAAAATGGTATGAAGTGATTTCTTTTTAAGCGTTTCTGAGCTAACTTTGGTAATTCCAACAAATTACATCAGTTTTTTTAGCCCACCCTTAGTTCAAAAATTATTACAAAATAACTTTTTTCAAATTACCAACCTGTTAAAAATCTAAATTTGTTATGAAGAATCTAATTGATTTTTTACAAAAAAAAAAGTGTGATCTAAGCTATTGCGTAAATGTATGAAAGAAATTAAGATACATACTACTTTATTTTTCACAAATTTTCTTTGCGACAAGTCGTTCTCGAGATATTGAGATTTATACTCAGAAGAAACCCCTCTTCAATGCTGCATCCAAACTAAGCTGAGGTCACAACTTTTTTTCAATTTTTTTCCCATTGACTAAACTACTTTAGTTTACGAAGAATGCAGTTATGGAAATTGCTAATGATATGGAATTCCAATTGGTAGTACACACATTATCGCAAAACAGAGAAACCGAGAAGGTGGTTTTATATTCCGGTTTTGGATCATTTGTACAGTTAAAAAATTGACAAAGCTTGGTTTGTTCTTTGAGTCGTTCTGATGGTGAGTTTCATGTCACCCCCCACTACCTTAAAGCCCCGCTCGCAATAGTTTCGAATTAAGTTGGCAATAGTCACTTTGCTTTACAACCAACGATATGTTCAATGAAAAACATATTCAGCCCTATTGTGAGTTTCACGTGAACAAGATTCCACCCGGAAAAATAAAATTTCGTTTTTCTCCATTGTGATTGCGGGCGACAAGTTGTTCGCGTCCCGAAAACTCATCGTATTTTGAACTTTTTTTCAGTTAATATGCGAGGTAAGCAGCTCACTTAAATTTTGATGAAAAACCATTTTAGCGGAAAATGCTAATTTCCTTCCGATTAAACTTGCAATAGATTTTTAAATTCTTGGCGAACAAAAATATTTCGAGCGAAAAATTGTCCACGTGAAACTCAAAATAGGGCTGATTAATCTTGCAAAAAGTCATTTCTTAACTATAAAAATAAAAGTAGTTTTAAAAACTAGAAACTTACATACAAACATAGACTGATACTCCTGTTCTGAAAAAAAAAAACAGTTTTTTTGAGTTATGAAAGTGTTCAAGAAAATGAGCGATATATAGTCGCCCGAAAATTGAAAGGAAAACTCTCACAATGTTTGCCCATGTAACCGAAAGAATGAGAGTAAGTAAACGGCAGCTGAGATGAAGATGCTTCATATGACAGCAAGAGTTACAAGGCTTGATCGAACTAGAAGAACGAAGATCCGAGGGTGCCTACTTGCTAAAAATACCATCTATCAAAGGATAGAACACGACCGACTCAGTTTGCCATGTTTAAAGAACAGATCCTGAGAATCCTGTCAAAAAGACAATATGCCATACAATTTTCCAATACGACTGCGAACTAAGAAAGCAATTCGCAATAAAAATACTGTTTTATTTTTTAAAATTTTGCTAAAACTATCAATTTAAATTAAAATCACCTAAACGTATTGAGAACAAATGGTTTTGAGAATTTGGTACCTATCAGAAATCTTTAAAGGTCATTTTCATTCCAAATACATTATACAAACAATACAGTATCATTTTTCTTTTCGCCTTGATCTTTGATGCATATATACAAATACATAGCTTTAACAATCCCGAAAATAAAAACTATAAGACACAACTGCTAATTGCAATCAACCCAGCTAGGGAATTTCGATCATTATCCTTGCAAATAAACTCCCATTCAGCAATATTCTGCTTTAAACTCTTACCACAAATGCAGAAGCTATGAGCTCCACAACTACTGGATGGTCTGCAAAGTGGAATTTTTGAAATGTTTGCCATAAATCACTGAGACCAATGAACTCCACCAGCAGTCGAAGCACGTCCTTTTATAAAGCGCTTTTCTGTTCACTTCACGAGCTGCCATCAGGAATCCAGCGAATATAAAATAACTTTCCCAGAAATGTCCTCCGACCAAACAAGCACAGAAAAAAGCATCGTCAAAAAAAAGTTGCATTCCAAAGCTGCTTTCAAAATTAAAGGGCTTCCATTCCACGTTAGAGCAAAGAATTTCACTATCCTGCTGAATCGTTTCTTCTATCTCTGCTTCCAGATCTCACTCACAGTTCTGGTAAATTAGCTTCCCTCTGGTCTGATATAAACTTTTAAAACTATTCCACCGACGAAGATAGTGGTTAAAACATTCTGTACTTTTCAAATACCCACCCCTTTCGGCCGGGAATAATATGCTTATGTGGGTATTTGTGGTTGTTCGTCGTTGCCCGCCTTGCCGCCGCCGTTCCCCAATGAATGTCCTTCGGTTATTATGTCAAAAGAAACTTAAAACAGTATAAACTAGCAATGTCGAACGGAAGAAAGGATAAAGACTCGAAATAGAAGAAGAATTGCAATCTCGGCCAATGGAGCACGATATCCAGGTCCTTTTCGAAGCAGTTGAAAATTCTAGGTGCAATGTTAATTTGCAAGCAGGTCAAGTTGAATCGGAAGTTTATACACAGCGCAACGTGCAACCAGGAGAAAAAGATACACTACTTGTCCTTGCGAAGCAGATAAGAAAAGTCCTCGTAGATCTAACAAACTAAAAGTAGGTAGATATGAACTCGAAGCGAAGATGGGTGAAGTATGTATATCAGGGTTCAGGATACGGCCGTCCGTCGTACATTGGAACGTTGGATAATTTCAAGTTATTTCGAAGTCCGTTTTACTTTTTTTATTTTTTGTTTTTTTTTTTTTGCTTGTTTGCAGTTGCAAGTTGCAAGTCATGGAAGTTAGGAAGCAAAAAAAAAGTATCTTAAGCAACTTGGACTTTGGTGCGCAACTTTTGTACCTTCGTTACTTTATTTTCTTTCAATTTTTTTTTTTTTTCTTGAACGTTTTTCTGCATATCATCGTGTCAATTTAGAGTGATAAATCTAAGTAAAATGGAAATTTTCAATTTGAATGCAAATATATTTAGCCTGAAGGGCGTTTTTCCTATTCGTGAGAATTTCGGTGTGAAAAGTGAGAGAGCAATTTTCATGTACGATACGAATTTGGTAGGTTCGGAGTGGAGCGCAGGTTGGAGGCAGTATTTTTTTTTTAATAAAATGAGCCTTGTTGAAGATCAAACACATTCAAATTTTTGTTTGAAAATACCTACTCAATTTAATTTGTCTTTGAAAAATGTTTTTATAAATAAGATATCTGATGGCAAACTAAATAACTACCAACATTCATAATAATTTACATATTTATAGATAATTTAAGATGTAAATCACGAATTCGGCTGAATTTCTGAATCTCCTTTCTAACGCATATCTCCCATATAACGTGTTCGAGGTATTGCAAATTATTCGAAAACGGCTCTTACGATTTCGATTCAAAACTTGCCGTGTTATTGCAGTTTTTAAAAATGTATAAAAGTTTCCAAAGTTGAAGTTAGAACTAATAAGATATTACAATTTGAATGCAAAAAAACAGAGGTTTTCAGAGCAAAATAACAAACAAAAATCGAGGCTTTTATTCAAAAAGAAATAAACAAACAATAGTCGAGAAAATTTGTTTATTTTTCTTTGTTATTTTTCTCTGACAGACCCTGTTTTGTTGCTTTTAAATTGTAATATCTTTAGTTCTAACTTCAACTTTGGAAACTTTTATACATTTTTGAAAACTGCAATAACACGGCAAGTTTTCAAGATAATAAACCAGGTTCACACCATAAAAAATTTGTTCAGGGTGTTGCTCTGAAATAAAAGTGAGAAATTGAGTTTTCATAAAACATGAAACTGTTAATTCATTTGCAGCAAAATGGCGAATGAAATAAAAAATATTTTGATTAATTAATTATTTCTTATTATTAGGCAATGTTTTAGTGAAAGAATTGTAAAAAACAAAATCCAATTATGAGCGGAGGAAGCAAAATACTGTTGCCAAGTCGGGATTTATCGAAATTTCACAAAAACTGCATTAAATCAAAAACCGTAAGGATTTGGGATGGACAAGTTACCAAATTCTGAGAGCCCTTAAGTTGGCCTATCTGCATACTTCGTTTGATCCATTACTTTTGGGACACCCTGTATATATTTTTTTTTACTTCTTTTTGTTTTAGACCTCAAAATTTAACACTTTTTCTTGTAAGAAATCAAGGTATCAAAGGTAACTGCGTTTAGAAACTTTTTCTTTTTGAAGAATTATTATTTATAATTGTAGAAGCTACAGAAAAATAGGATCAGTTGCGATTATTTTTTTCTAAAAAAAATAAAGTTTAAGTTTTTCATAATCTTTGACTCCTTACTTTGATTCAATCTTATTCCAAAACAGAATTTAAAAAAACTAAATTTTTAGTCTGACTAAGAAACAAACACAAAACAAATACGTCGTACTAAAACAACTACCAAAATTATCGTGTTTTGTAAGTTCTCTCTACAATTGTACAAATCAACAATTTATAAGGTCCAAGTCTTGTTTATTAACTAAATTATTTTATTCAATTATCTTTAGAAATGTGAAAGTTATCCACTTATTTCTAAACGTTGAGTCGTGGTGCACTCACCCTTAACATAATTCCGAAATTTCATATTATTGGATTTACTTTTTCACTTAAGCATCATTTAAAAGAAATGGGTTTTTGAGCATCAAGACGAATTAACTTGTAGGTTGCATACAAGGAAACTTCAAAATATGTAAGAAAACTAAAATAAAGAAAACTCTTACTTTACCGAATGGAATGATGTCTTTTTTATACTACTGTTCTATATAATCACTACAACTTACATTTACAAGATATAACTTACAGTCGAAAACTCTTTAAACTTGATTGAACATGTAACAGTGATCATTTTTGGCATAAATGCTAAATTAATAATGCCACCTAAGTTTTTATTTTTTTGCATACATTTTAAAATCAGGCTTCTGGAAGTGGAGGTTAAAATAATAGTCTTTAAGAGTTGTTTTCGTTGCTGAATATTATTAAAGCAAAAACGAAATATAAGACGAAAATAAAAAAATAAGTAGCTGCAGACTATTAGAACAAACTTGTCTTATGTAACCTTTACCGATATCATCTTTATTAAATTGTTAGTATTAAAGACAAATAAAAAAGAACCTAAATTAATTTTCCGATTTTTAAACAGATACTCGTTGCCTGTCACATTCATTTAATTAATTCCAAGTTTCTCTTCAATGTGCTTGTGCACCCTTAGACAAATCAAAAACGTCAATGTCTTTTCAGACAGCAATTTAAAAAGAAATCCAATTTAATTTTCTTTGTCCAGTTGATGTTATTTCTTTCGAGTGATACATCCCTTCATACCGCCCACCGTGTCGTCTCCATCTTTTATATTTTTATATAAGGGTATATCATCATCTCAATTAAACGTTTGACGTCACAATTTGACCTTTCCTCATTATTTCTAACAATCTACGGTTCCTTAAAATTTGTGGCCTTTTCCTCTCCTCGTATAATAAGTACATAAGTGTTCAATTAATTTTGCACTCATTGCAAGTCTCTTGTGCTGGCTGGCTCTTGCTTCTGGCGTTGAATCTACTTCTACTCTGTCTTGCTTCGGTTTCTTAGCTTGCACTTGTGTCCGCTCGTTTGTAAAACTCAGCGCGCAATGATAAATCCTTTGACTTAAGTCCAGGCAGGGGCAATTAATTGAAAACTTTAAACGATGTGACAGACTCAGAGACAGGAGGAATTAACGCTGCAATTGCATCCTTTTTTGGCTTGATGATTGCTTTGAGCTCATGAGATTGCATTTCAAGATTCTTTTGTTAATGATAGCAACTCAAACTGACAGCAAACCTATACGAGTTGCCCAAGGTTACGTGTTTACATCAATGACAGCTTGATCCTTACCAAGGACTTTTCAAAGCACATCCATTGATTGTTCGACACATCCTTTTTTTATCAGTCTTAATTCTGTGTCGAAATGAATGCTCAAAGGGAGTAGGTACATGTATATGTATGTGTGGTGGACGGACTCATTCTTCAACGCCATTTGGAAGATTTTCCTACCATATCGTCCTTGTGGCGAAATAAAAACCAAATGACTATTGAAACTATCTACGACGAGCTTCAAATGTCCATCAGTCTGCGTGTTCATTCGGTCAATCAGATTGATTGCTTTTGAGATTCGGTTCAATTCGGTCTGTCGACCTTATAGTATAGAGTGAACACTACCTGCGGATACAACACATTGTGAAAAGTGGATTCGGACTAAGAGTATCTAACATACAAATATCCACCATCTCAATTACTACAACGATGTATTAGGCGATTCGCAAGAAAATTTATGCGCATTCGATTCCGTATTTGAGTATCTGGTGTACGAGTATGTTTGAGATGAGTTTTTGTGGGATGTCCGTCGTTTTTTCTTATATATTTAGTTTTTCTTTTTTTTTTGCTACCCACAGAGCGTAAATGCAGCAATCAATCATGTAGATGGGAATCTGCCCTCGTACGTTATTAACCAAGTTGATTGCTTATTCATTTTTAGATCGAGGGATGTGATGGTCGCACGTGGTAGGCGGTAAATGTCAGTACTTAAAGTTACTATGTGTAGTGTGCTGAAGAATGTGAGCAAATAGCTCTTTAATATTATTGCAGGGTCTTTACAAATAAAGATACTATTTACTATCGTTCGTTCGTTGAACTAAATAGAAATTTTATATTGATGATTTTAATCAATATTAATACCTCGTTTGTAAAATTCTCAAGAAAAAATGCCAACATGAAAATATAAAACTTAGGTTCGTATGTAAGTGATAACACATTAATTTTAAGAATTGTGCTTGTAATTTATAAATGCCGGAGTAAATCAATCACTATGAACACTTCTCCCATTTCTGTATTTATTAAATACAAAACACTTTACGGTAATTAATGGTATTTTTTTATTGTTCGCACACAGGGAGGTAGAACTATTGATTGACAATCAGTACTATCATGGAAGAAATAAAAAAAAGCAAACGAAATCGACTCGGTCCAGAATTGATGCTACAAAAACTCAGTAGAATAAAGAGAACTCCTAAGTCAAAACATTGCTTTAACTTCAAATGCCTCGTAGTAGTTTTGAAAATAAGAGGCCTAGAAGATTTTTTTTGTGGTTTTTGTAAAACCGGCTAGTCTAGGGCTGTTAAAATTTCCTTAAAGGAAGAAGTCGGTAGACTTACTAATTTTTTTTAAATATGCCACGCCTCTTTCCCCCCAGATACCGCACGCGCTGGGGTCAATTTTCACCGAGTACGAAGTCATTTGCGGATGATTATCGTTTTGGCACTTTTTAGTGTTTTTTGAAGGTAAAAACAAATTAAAAAGAACTAAATAAGTAAAGAGAATGGTGATACGAATATCAAAGGAAAGTCAAAGATTGGGACTGCTTAGTACAAGCATTTACTATATCTATGCAAAATAAAAAAAATCTAAAATGAACAAAAAAATAAATTTAATATTTCATGTTTCATTTTCAGAAAGTGTCAAAATTTTAAAACAAAAATGTTTTAATAGTCAAGGGTGTTGAGAAAAAAATAATTCAATATACATACATAAAATAAGGTATAAAGACATTAATGCCCCATTCACAATATTGCGAGACGACGAGACGAGAGCGAGACGTTTTTTCTGAACGTTTTCGATTTATATAAAAATCGTTTTAAAATAGTATGGAAATTCACAATACTGCGATTTTTTATTCTATAAAGTAAACAAAAATAAAAAAAAAAAAAAACAGTATTTACTGAGAATCGAACTCCGGGCGGAGAATGTTTTAAATTGAGAAAACTTTTATTCATATAAACTGTCAAAAATATTTTTATATTAAAATTTCATTTTCGAAAAATCGTCGTCTCGTGCGTCCTTTTTCCAAATTTTCGGAATTTCAACGCAACGAGAATCGGAACATTGTGTATACTTTCATTATTATTATTATATTTTCATTATTTGGAATTTTTTAAAATCGTCAAGGAAAATCTCGTCTTGCTCTCGTCTCGTCGTCTCGCAATATTTTGAATCGGGCATAAATGAGAACAGAATCAGTAAACATTAAACATAAATACAAAAAAAAAGTTTATGAGCTTGGTACACTGGTTTTTAGTATTTTTTTCAGACTAGTTTTATTAATATTAAAATCAAACAGATTAGTATTCAAGTTTATAAGCTTACACATGCGAGTTAAGGACACATGCATTAGTACGGTGTAGGGGTAATTTTATTAAATCTAAGCTACGAAAGTTATAACCACCTCTCCGGTAGTTAAAATTAATAGAATTAAGCAGATCAGGGCCATCAATTACACCCGTTATAAGTTGATGAATAAATACAAGGTCGTTATTAACTCTCCTTTGCGACAAGGTTTGGATCTGTAGGATGGAAGTCGAAATCTTCCATCCTACTAGTGCAGTCCAGGGGTTTTAGTACCTAAAGGTTAAAAATGGGTTGGTGGTAATAGCCACGGTGGAGGGCATATTTCGTGTCAGCATGAAAGGAAACTGCTTCTTTATTATTCCTTACGATTCTATCAAAAATTTTATGCTACTTTTATGTCGTTTTCGATTGGATTGCCGGAAGCGTCCGGAATCTGAAGCCTTCTAAAAGTGTTTTATTCGCACGAACATGACAGAAAAAACGCCTCTTGATTTCAAAACAGAATTCACTCAAAATCACTAATATTTAAATAATTAAATGTCAAAGTTATTCTAGGCCATCTGCGAATGAATTCTCCAAAAACTAAGCTAATGTTGTTGAAAAGGGGATATCGTTGTTTTGGCTAGCATCTAAACGTTATTTAAGTAACTGCTTCTAGACCCGAATCAATTGATGTTCAGTTTAGACTGCTAAGTTTTGAAATTAAATGAGCAAGTTTAGAGCTGATAGTATCCTCGGGAAGGTTGGTTTATGCTGTGACACAATCAATATAAGTGTTGTCCATCTTTAGTTCTCAATCTGTCAGCTTTTCAGTTTGTATTCACAGCTGGTTTATAACTTTTTTATCTTTATTCGTCAAAATAGATACATTTTGCACCATAATAAATCTATATACATAAATTCGTGTTTATATAAAAAAAATTAGATAAGCGTATCTCGGACTATATTTGAATTTACTTTCTAAAGAAAGAAAGTAAGAATTTCTTTATAACAAACAAATCTACTATCCATAACAATTCTCTTTCCTACTCCAGTGTGTCATCTGTAAAGTATAGTTATCAAAAACCAGTTTTTGTTTCAAAGAAGAAAATTGAATTGCTTTCCTGAATAATTCATGTGTGTGATCTCAATTTCTCACTAAAATTATTTATGCACTCATTCCAGACATATACATAAGTATATAATATCTGGGTATGTATATATAATACAATAATACCGTTTATTAAAATATTACATCACAAAATCATTTTTTGCAATCTCTCAAATTCAGATTGGATATACAATTTGCATAAAACTTGTAACCTTTATTCTCGTATGTTTGTACACAATCAAAGCACACTTTAAGTGTTACCAATTATTCTGTTAGCAGAAATCATGTTCCTACTCACATTGAAAACCGAGAAACAAAAAGGATTTCTTTGCTTTGCTTTGCTTTCGAAATGGAGAATTTTTTGGTTTAGTTGCCTTAATCGCATTTGCGTCTGAAATTGAGGACGCCCAGATGATATTGGGTTGTGAGTTGGTATTTGGATTGTTTCCTTGAACGCTTTATGTATGTTCAAATGCAAATTTAACCCTGGCAATGGGGTGGTGGTTGGCTGAGCCTGTAGTCTTTTTGGGCTAACATGCCAGAGACAAGTGCTTTTCGGAATGCTGTTAAATGACAGCCAACGCAAATGTGAATAGGGCTTTTAGTGGTGCTGGGTTGTGTTTTTCAGGACAGAATACAAAATGTTTAGATTATCTATCGGTATTGTTAAATGCATGGTAATGGGTTCAACTTCATTCGAAAAACAATACTGCGATTTATTTTTAAAGGCTCGTATATTAGATACGAAGTTCAGTAGTCGAGTGAAATGAGATGTAGAAAGGGTACAATTTTGAAATGAAAGTTTTAATTTGCTCAAAATTTGTAAATAAAAGCACAAAATAGAATGTCAACCCAATTGAGCAATTAACGTGCAAGTCGGATATAATAGAATTACTATATGAGACCTAGTTAATAAGGTTATAATCAAAATAATATCTCACACAAGTATCTAAAAATTACATTCTTTAATGCTTCTCACGTACGTAGGTATCTAGAAGTCGATTCTTATAAAATGTATAGGTTGGCTAGATAAACGTTGAAATGTTGACTGGCGTTTGGAAACAAATGTAGAAAAATACCAAAGCTCAATAAAACAGTTTAAGATCGGTAATGATAAATTCTAGAAAAGTTAAATATCTTAAAAGTTTATATTCCAGAAAAGTCAACAACAAGGCTTGAACACAAACAACTGAAGCGATTTATACATATCAATCTTGGTAGTCAAATGTTTTGGGAAATTTTCGGAGGCAACATCATGAATCAACGAATAATCTTACACCGAAGGGCAAGTTAGGTATTAAGAATTATAAAAATCTGCAAAAAATTCACTAATTGAAAATCAATCATCGAAATCGTAGAAACCGTTCAAAAAGATTTTTTTTTTTTACTTTTTAAAAATAAATAACCTATAGGTTTGCGCGTCAACTTATCATTTTTTTACACCTTCATTTTTTTTAAATTTATTAATTTACAAGCCTCAACGGGTGGTACTAAGGTCACGGGAATAAATAGAGTCCGTTATCAGGTTGTCTACTTCTATTTGTAATTATTCAATGGAAAATAAGGCACCCTGGCACTTTTTTATGTAATAAGGCTTTCAGAATATGGTGACATTTGTTTACTCTAATAAAAGACGTCATAGTAAGAAGTATAGTATCAATAGGTTTTATTCTTATCCAAGAACTTTCTTTACCTGGTTTGACATCAATCGCGTAAAAATTTTTCATTTTAATGTAAATTGTGAAGTTGATTGATAAAAATTACTATAACTGCAGATAAATAGACATACCGACAGAAAGAATTAACTTAAATTCATATTCACCATCATCAGAATATCAAGTTAACTAACTTCCGTTTCCAGGAGTTATAATGTGTTCTTCTGATTCCCATCAAAGAAGTAGGTATATAAAAGTAAAAATCAAATTCTTATATTTTTTTTGCTTACAAATAAGGCATGTCTCTCTTAACATAAAATTATAAAAATGTAAACTTTCAATGAACCTGTAGCTTCAATAAAAGCTACAAAAAAACATCTAAATAAATAAAAGTATAAATAAAATTTATCGAGCCTCAAATTTTATCTCAAGTTATTTGTTCCCATCGATGGTTTCATCGTTAAATCGATAAGAACTTTTT